>NW_018128147.1:202671-212237 GCF_001952655.1 Monopterus albus | reverse complement strand
GGGGGGGGGGGGGGGGTGTTCTTCCTGAAGTCCACTGTCAAATTAATCAATTAGCTTAAATTATTCTGCATTCATTTTGATTATTGATTAAATTTAAAACCTTTTTAAATTAATTGCACATTGACTGTTGACTGCTGTACATGCTGCTCCCATGCAGCATACATTTTCTTATTATATTCTTATATATTTTTATTGTATTGCTGCATTTGCTGCTTAAAGTGCCTTAGATTAGGTTATTTATTTATCTACTTTATATTTCATTTGTATTTTGTGGCATTCATGTGGACAGCAAAGTAAGAACTGTGCATATGACAAACACTTTGAACTTTG
This sequence comes from Monopterus albus, assembly GCF_001952655.1. NCBI lineage: Eukaryota > Metazoa > Chordata > Actinopteri > Synbranchiformes > Synbranchidae > Monopterus > Monopterus albus. The sequence goes on along the minus strand of NW_018128147.1, from coordinate 211,907 downwards.
ACCTCGACCTTTTTCTAGCTGCAATGACAATTTAGTGATTTTCTCAAAGGTAAATCAAATATACAGTAGGCAAATGTACTGTATCTCCTAGTTGTAGTATTACCTAGTACTACAATCTACTAGTCAAGAGTTCAATTTGACTTGAGTGTGTAACCATATATGGCATGATAGAATTGTTTCTCTCTCTACCTATCTGTTACTAGCTCAGTGTACTATACAGAGTGTGTGTGTGTGTGTGTGTGTGTGTCTGCCTGCCTGCTTGCCTTGTGTTTAATAAGGATAATCACCTTTATTTGGCCAAGTATGTTACACGCACGCAAGGAATTTGTTTTCGGTACAGAACCAAGGCAGCCATCTGTGGTGCCAACTCACACTGATGGTCCTAACCATTGGGGGCAACTTGAGGGTTCAGTGTCTTGCCCAAGGACACTTCAACATGTGGACTGCAGGCACTGAGATTCAAACCTCCAACCCTCCGGTTGGGAGACAACCGCTCTATCCACTGAGTCACAGTCCACTAAGTCACATTCACCCCGAAATCCCCCGTACCAGTCCTGCATGTACTGACATGTGTTCCATTAATTACACTGTACTGTATGTGCCACTACCTATGAATAAGCTTCTCAGCATCCTGCTGCTGATTTGCTTCTGTATGGCTGTGCTACTTGGGTTCTGTACATGACTGTTTATGGAGTTAAGTTCTTAAGTCACACCTATTCTTTTTGCTCTTGATGGTCATGTATGGTCTTGTTGCTTTTTCCAGAACAGGACACCAACAGTACAGGGGTCACTCCACAACGGCCAGCCCCCAAACTGCATGAACCCTGCCTTGATGAACACACCCTGGGTGAGAGATTCAAGATTCAAAGTGTGTATTGTCATATGCACCGTTAGAATTGAATTCTTACAATGAAATTCTTACTTTGCCGTCCACCCTGAATACCAAACATCACAAGTGAAATATGAAGTGGATAAACAGTAGCACAAAATCTAAAGGCACTTTAAACAGCGAATGAAAAGAAATATAAGTATATAAAAATATAATGAAAACACACTAGGAGATAATGTATGCTGCATCGGAGCTGTATGTGCAATAGTAAGCATTTGGTGTGCAACTATGCATGTGCAGTGATGCATCTGCAACTGAGCATGTAAACAGTACAGGTGGAATTACATGAAGTAACCCCCATTTATAAACTCCCGTCAGCTGTTTTGGAGTCTGATGGCAGTTGGAAAGAGAGTTTTTCAGTCTAGAAGTCCTGCATTTCACACCTTTGAGCACTTTTGGGGGGGGTATAGTTTCACCCTATCCACATTACATACAGTATCATGATGACCTGTGCAGTATTTTGTGGACGGGATATGTCATATACTGTATCTGAATATTCTGTAACATGTGATGGGAAACTTAATGTCTAATTCCTTGTGCCTAGAGCTCACCCTGTGTCCACTGGGTCACCACCACTCACTTCACCGTCTCTGTTTTCACTGTTTTTACTGTTCATTATACTGTACAGGTCACCCTTTGGTTTCCATGTTAACCATGAATCAGTTTCAAGATATTACAGAAATAACATTTTCAGGCAGGTTTTAGTACTGGATTAATTACATACTTTACTGAATAATATGACCTAATCAATAATGCTGTTTGTAAACAAAGTAGGGTTATAGAAATTGGTATGTCTACTGAATCGTAGAAAACTAATCCACTGTGTTAGTTTAATTTGTCACATCATATATTCAGTCTTTGGTAGCTATTCAGCAGAAGTTTATGTTTTTCTCAGATGATAGCAGTTTAACCGTATCTGCTAAACACCAACATCACTTCAGACTGTAACAGTCTTTTATTAGAACAAGCAACAGCAAATAAGTTGACTACAGGATATGATCAGTCAGTGGTGCAGGCTACTATGTTAAATTTTGATCAGCAGAACAGTCATGTAGCCATAAATTCACCACTTTAAACTAGTTTAAACTGTTACTGTCACTCAAATACGAAGAAATGCATACACAAAAACATTTTTCTAGCTCTGCAGTGTTCTTAAAGTTGCCTGGTTCAACTCCAATATACAGTGCCTTGCGAAAGTATTCAGCCCCCTTGAACTTTGCGACCTTTTGCCACATTTCAGGCTTCAAACATAAAGATATAAAACTGTAATTTTTTGTGAAGAATCAACAACAAGTGGGACACAACCATGAAGTGGAACGAAATTTATTGGATATTTCAAACTTTTTTAACAAATAAAAAACTGAAAAACTGGGCGTGCAAAATTATTCAGCCCCCTTAAGTTAATACTTTGTAGCACCACCTTTTGCTGCGATTACAGCTGTAAGTCGCTTGGGGTATGTCTCTATCAGTTTTGCACATCAAGAGACTTAAATTTTGCCCATTCCTCCTTGCAAAACAGCTCAAGCTCAGTGAGGTTGGATGGAGAGCATTTGTGAACAGCAGTGAGGATCTCTGAATGATCCAATGTTGACCTAAATGACTAATGATGATAAATAGAATCCACCTGTGTGTAATCAAGTCTCCGTATAAATGCACCTGCACTGTGATAGTCTCAGAGGTCTGTTTAAAGCGCAGAGAGCATCATGAAGAACAAGGAACACACCAGGCAGGTCCGAGATACTGTTGTGGAGAAGTTTAAAGCCGGATTTGGATACAAAAAGATTTCCCAAGCTTTAAACATCCCAAGGAGCACTGTGCAAGCGATAATATTGAAATGGAAGGAGTATCAGACCACTGCAAATCTACCAAGACCTGGCCGTCCCTCTAAACTTTCAGCTCATACAAGGAGAAGACTGATCAGAGATGCAGCCAAGAGGCCCATGATCACTCTGGATGAACTGCAGAGATCTACAGCTGAGGTGGGAGACTCTGTCCATAGGACAACAATCAGTCGTATACTGCACAAATCTGGCCTTTATGGAAGAGTGGCAAGAAGAAAGCCATTTCTTAAAGATATCCATAAAAAGTGTCGTTTAAAGTTTGCCACAAGCCACCTGGGAGACACACCAAACATGTGGAAGAAGGTGCTCTGGTCAGATGAAACCAAAATCGAACTTTTTGGCAACAATGCAAAACGTTATGTTTGGCGTAAAAGCAACACAGCTCATCACCCTGAACACACCATCCCCACTGTCAAACATGGTGGTGGCAGCATCATGGTTTGGGCCTGCTTTTCTTCAGCAGGGACCGGGAAGATGGTTAAAATTGATGGGAAGATGGATGGAGCCAAATACAGGACCATTCTGGAAGGAAACCTGATGGAGTCTGCAAAAGACCTGAGACTGGGACGGAGCTTTGTCTTCCAACAAGACAATGATCCAAAACATAAAGCAAAATCTACAATGGAATGGTTCACACATAAACATATCCAGGTGTTAGAATGGCCAAGTCAAAGTCCAGACCTGAATCCAATCGAGAATCTGTGGACAGAACTGAAAACTGCTGTTCACAAATGCTCTCCATCCAACCTCACTGAGCTCGAGCTGTTTTGCAAGGAGGAATGGGCAAAATTTAAGTCTCTTGATGTGCAAAACTGATAGAGACATACCCCAAGTGACTTACAGCTGTAATCGCAGCAAAAGGTGGCGCTACAAAGTATTAACTTAAGGGGGCTGAATAATTTTGCACGCCCAATTTTTCAGTTTTTTATTTGTTAAAAAAGTTTGAAATATCCAATAAATTTCGTTCCACTTCATGATTGTGTCCCACTTGTTGTTGATTCTTCACAAAAAATTACAGTTTTATATCTTTATGTTTGAAGCCTGAAATGTGGCAAAAGGTCGCAAAGTTCAAGGGGGCCGAATACTTTCGCAAGGCACTGTATATATGCAGAAAATTCAATTTTAAATAACCTTACTGTGAACCTTCTCTTGCCTCATAGTTCGGTCAAGTGTTTAAATACTATACTGTATTGTCTTTACTTGTCAGATTTTATTAATCACCTTTATTATTTTCAAAGTGCAAATATTCAAGCATTTTAGAATAACTGCACCAAGAAAAGAAAAGATTCAAAATGATGATATGAATATGATTTTGATTGATTGATTGATTGATTTTATTCTTTCAAACATGCAGAACAGAACAAATGAACAATTTGTAAATATAATGTGGATACAGTATTGTACGTTCTGTCATGAGAACTTGGACTATTGGACCATGTCTGTCTTTCTTTCTCTCTTTCTGCTCTCAGCAGTACCACTACCAAGAAGACGCCTCGCCACCTCTTGACCAGGGATTCCCATGCCTCACCAACGAGGTGTGCACCCCTGAGCTTGTGCACGTGTCCGAGAAGAACTTGTCTGAGATTGAGAATGTGCACGGCTATGTGTCCCATTCCCACATCTCTCCTCTCAAGGTCAGCCCCCAACCTCTTAACTCGTCATAGAAAACATTGCACTCCAACCCTCATCACAGTTCAGCATCATGAACGACTGCCAACATGACCTCTTCCTCCTCCATTTCAGGTTATAGCTCATATGTGGCCACAGACTGCTTAATATGTGTGTAGCATAAGTAATAAAACTTCATACTAGTTTTTTTGTTTGTTTTGTTTTGTTACGTGTATTTGTGGAAAGTATTAAACAACTTGTAGGGTTTATGACATGGCTGATGGTTAATAATGAGAACCAGGATGAAACACAAAACACCCAGATAAATTATAGAACACATAATTTCCTTTGTGTGCTTAGCATAAATTTGGGAATTAACTGTTGATTAGGGTTGAATTTAGGTCATTTGTGAGAGTATTTGTGTTTGATGCAACACTATGACAACTTTGCTAAGGCTAGCTCTGAAGTGTTTTCTCCTCCTTTGTAGTTTTTGTTTTTCTTTTCCTTTCTGTAGCGGTGCTTTCCTGATTCTCACAAGCACTAGTTGGTGGTGGCAGTAATCTGGATGTCAGTTTGTAGTTTTTCTTTACCATTTCTTCCACAAAGTTTCACTGCCTTGTCTGATGTGAAGCTCCAGTGTATGTCCTGACCTGGACTCCGGTATCTAACATCTCAGGATGTTTTTAATTTTCAGCCTGTGAAATAACCTGGGTCAGTAACACATTTGCTGTAGGATCAGAGGCAGTTCATCTGACAGATGGTTTTTGTTGTGCTTCTGCTCAGGTTTGATCCAGCAGAGGGCAGTGTTGGAACTGAAGACAAGCTTCATTGTGTCTGCAGCAGTAGTAGGGGGCTGCTTGAAACCCCGGTTCAAACCATCTGTTGTGTCAGTGAATGGAGAATGAATTACCTGCTTATTTTTTTTTTGTTTTAGTTCACAGAAGCACTAGTATAGCACTGAGAAGTGCTTGCTGAATGATTTGAGTCTAGTTCATACAGGAATTGACTGATAATTACTACTACTATGGATAATATGAAGTGTTGTGATGACATTAAAATCCTCAGGGCAGAATATATTGAACATACAGAAATGTCATAAACAACATTATCAGTGGTCAGACGGGCATGAATTTGTGTTGTTGGAATATAAATACTGCAAGATATGGATCTGATCTTATGTGACACATATGCAGCAAAGTAATTATTCCTTATGTAATTATTTAGTGGAACTATTGTTGAAGGTAGTACATTAACTGTGAAGAAGATGTTTTTATGGTTCTTAGGTTAGACCTGTAATATACAAAATACAACTGGTGGAGACATGACAGGCATGGAGAGACAGGGAATCTAGACAACAGAAAAGCAGGAAACACTGACGCAAACCATAACAAGCAGAACATTATTTGATGACACCATCAATTATTAGTTCAAAATAATAATTTCATTTCTGATGCAACACATTTCAAAAATAGTTGGGACAGTAAAGCATTTACCATGGTGTGATGCTGCCGCTCCTTTTCATAGCACTTAAAGGGACTGAGGACACCAAGTGATTCAGTGTGTCAGGTGTCCTTTTGTCCCATTCTTCCTGCAAATAAGTCTTAAGGTGCACAATAGTCCTGGGTCTTTGTTGATGCAATTTGTGTTCCAAAATGCTCAACACATTCTCTATTGGGGACAGGTGGGGACTGCAGACAGGCCAGTCCAACACTCACACCCTTCTCCTCCACAGCCAGGCCTTGGTAATGCATTGTCTTGTTGAAATATGCATGGACGTCCCTGGATGTCATCTTGAAGGCAGCAGATGTTGCTCCAACATCTCTATGTATTGTTCAGCATTAATTGAGCCATCACAGAAGTGTAAGTGACCTTTGTCCAGGGCACTGACACAATCCCAGACCATGACAGACCCTGGCTTATGGACTTGTTGCTGCTAACAGTCTGGATGGTCCTTTTCGTCTTTGGTCTGGAGCACACGGCCTCATTCCTTTCAAAAAAGACCCGAAACACTGATTTGTTTGACCACAGTACACGCTTCCACTGTGTGATGGTCCATCCCAGATGCCTCTGAGCCCAAAGCAGTTGACTGAGCTTCTAGACACTGTTGACATAGGACGTCCTTTTGGCACAGTCCAGTTATAAGCAGCAGTTATGGATGTTTATATAAGATATTGTTGTCTTCTTATTCTGCACAATTTCATTCCATTTCATCCCATTGCATTACTATTCTATAAGCTTATTGCACTTTATCCATTATTTGTCATGTATATTGTACATTACCCTACATGTCTAACTGTAAATAGCAATTGTACATATCTATTGGTAAATTAATTCTGAGTGTACATACTGTAGATACTGCACTCTCTGCACTGCTGTTATTGCACTTCTGGTTAGAAGCTAAACTGTATTTCGTTGCCTTGTTCAAGATTCAAAGTGCTTATTTGTCATATGCACAGTATGGAAACATGTTTGCCTGTACAATGAAATTCTTACTTTGCCGTCCACATGAATACTAAACAACACAAATGAAATATAAAGTAGATAAACAGTAGCACAAAGTCTAAAGGCACTTTAAACAGCAAGTGAAAAAACAAAAGTATATAAAAATATAATGAAAACACGCTAGGAGATAATGTATGCTGCATCAGAACTGTATGTGGCTTGTACATGGGTAATGTCATGGCTAGAGTGTGATGCCGACTAAATTAATTCAGACAAACCATCCCAATTTAAGTAATCATTTAATATTACAATTATTCTGAATAGAGGAATAGTGAAACAGATAATCTGATAGTTAGGGAACAGAGACCAGAGTCACTCCTCCTGCCATGAGATAAAGTATTAAATAAGAAGCTTGTCAAAAGCGCCTGTCAGTCCAGTCAGTTGTTGTTGTTCACGAGGTACCGTCAGTCAGAGTTCATAGTCCTGAGTTCATTTCCCCACCCAGGCCTGGGTCCCCGGAACACTTTTCACAGTAGCATTGTCATCCTTTCTTCTTCTTCCTAACCCCTTCAGGCTCATTCTTTTATCTGCAGCTTTCCTTTCATTGTTTTGCCTCATTACTGGCCCTGCAACCAACCCAACTTTTTTGGAATGTGTTGCAGCATCAGAATTGAAGTGAACAAAGAATAAAGCTGATGAGGTGTCACATCAAATAATGTGCTGCTTTGTTGTTTTCAATGTAATACAGGACTCAGATGATTTTCACATCACCGTTTTCAGTTTTAATTTTTTAATACCATCCCAACTTTTTCTGATTTGGGGTTGTACAGTATAAATATATGTTGCAGTGTCTGAGGAGATTCTCAGTCATGCTGTATCCAAAAGTGCTATAGGTGGAAACTATATGTGCCAGTGTTAGCCTGCATTCAAAATATCTGACATCTGACCTAGTGTCACACATTGTAAACAGTTATAATAAACAGTGGTAATAAACCAGTGGAGGAATGCCAGATGTCACACTGATGATCTTCATACTGATGTCCCAAACCTAATACAGCCAGTGTTTATCTAAATATGGCTCAAACAACCTTAAACCAGTCTTTGGCTTTGTTATGAGTAGCGTAGAGTAGGTACTTTATTGATCCCACAGTGGGGAAATTTCTGTGTTACAGCAGCAATAGAGAACAACCAACATAACACCATAAGAACAGACACCACTTATTAACATTATGTATAATGTTACGGTTGCTCTCTCACCAAGAAAGGAAATAAGCTGGAACCAAACTGCAGAGAAACAGTTATGGACATTGGTTTTATTACAGAATGTTCACAGCAGAATAAATGGAGACTGAAGCCAATTGTGGCAGACGGAGGATGGCGAACAGCCAGAACAGGGGGGGCTGTGACAGGAGCTTGAGCTGAGAATGCAGCAGATGAGAGGCCAGGCAGAGGGGTGCCATTTGGGTGAGCCGCTGCATGGAATCTTGTGGATGTGAGCTGAGGCTGGAGCTTGTGCTGGAGAAAGCAGCAGAGTAGCCCAGGAAGACAGAGACTGGCTAGGAATCACACAGGGAAAACGCTTGGTTGAGTAACGTAGGCAGACAAAAAGGAACAGTCTTACTTGAGCTTCAGTTAGTAGAAATCACATGTAGAACAGGTAATCACGGTCTGCTTACAGAGCCAAGGTTCGTGGTCAGATGTGTACAACAAACTGGCGTTGATAGAGAGTGGCTGATTCTTAAGCAGCAGCGCTTGTACTGAGGAGATGTTCTACAGCTGAGCTTGTAATCAGGGAATTAACAGCTGTAAGTCACTCCTGGAAGCCTGGAGCTGAGGAGAGGTTGAGAGAGAGAGAGAGAGAGAGAGGGAGAAAGAGAGACATGTAGCGGCAACAAACCTGACATATAATTTTTTGTTTGTTTAAGAAAACAGTTTACAGTATAACTTTAAAGCAGCTGCTGTCTGTGTATCTTTAGGATTGATTATGCAAAATTGATATTTTCTGGCATGGTTTGATATTTTAGTGTTGTGTTCATATCACTTTGATGACAAATTGTGAACCCAAATTGTTGAATCAGTTTTTTCCCCCTTTACTTATTTGTGCTTTAGAAATCAACTTGAGTCTCTCATTAGTGCAATGATAATCAGTGAATTTGAGTTTGACCAGGTGCAGTTAGTCTGTGATGGGAATATCGCCCACTGGGTAAGAGGTTCTTCCTTATTGACAGAAATAATGCAGGAAGTCAGTATGATCCAGTCCCCCTCATCCAATCCACACAGTCTTAACGCCTCTGACCATTCTTCCACTCTCCTTTCGTTCATTGTGTCACTAGGTAACCATTACTGATGCTTTTATATCCTGATGCATTTAGCCCCCTTCTGTCTCTCTCTCTCTATATATATGTGTGTGTGTGTGTGTGTGTGTGTATTTATATATATATATGTGTGTGTGTGTA
>NW_018128147.1:196472-202645 GCF_001952655.1 Monopterus albus | reverse complement strand
GCCAGTGATCTTGTCTTTCGTTTCTTACCTGCAGCCTGCACTGGTTACCTGTTTTGATCTTGCGTACCCAAGTGTGACCACAGCAAACTACATGGCAAGTTTGATTTTATTTTATTTTTCATTTTACCTCTAGAGAACTTCATTATTAAAACCTTGTCCCTTATTCCTTATTTCTGAGCCGTTCTACCCAGAGGAATGATGTTTCCTTGGTGCTGCATAGACTTTGTTTTGGTGTTGTCTCTAATCCATTGCCTGAAGAAGCAGCTTTTCTTTTTCTAGTTCACTGCTTTTCTTTGTCATACTCACGCTTTAAGTAATCCATGTGTGTTTGTCACCCATTTGTCAGCAAATCCTATATGCTTGTTGTAGAGCTACTGGTCTTCATCTGCCTCAGTTAATTATTACTACTACTATTCTTATTAATATATGTTGAATAAGTTTATTGTACATGTGTGTTTAGGATCTGCTATCTGTTTAACCAAAACCTAAGCCTGAATAATAAGCATATACAAAGAGTTTAAAGTAAGGAAATACTATCATCTGCTGTGCAGTGTGCTTATCAACTCAGATGGTGATTAATTAATTGATTAAACATTATTAATAAAAATAAATGACAGTAATGTTTAACTGGGAAAGTGTAGGAGTAAAATGAGTGCAGACTCTACATAGCATGTCTGGTGCTTTCATTTTGTTAGGGAATCTCAAGGTTGGTCACTAAGTGTCCGTTTTTAGCACAAGTTATTGCTTTAAAAGTGTTCTAAAATCAAAGGCAATGTTTAATAAGAACAAGGGTCATCACTTTATCTGTAAGTCAAGAAAGTGCATTTTCAGGCATTGTGGTTGGTCTAAGTAACTATAATAATGAATTTTATTTATATATTGGTGCATAATCATTGAGAATAAACACTGGCAGTCACAGCAAGTAGTTGAATTAGCACTGCTTAAAATGAAACAGTCGTACAAGTATTTGTGTCAGATTCCTGTGATATCTTGCAAAAGTAAACAAACCAACTCAGACTGTCAGATACAATGTCACTGTATAAAGCTGTATTTAAAGAAGACATTTTTCATGATTATCCCCTTCTCAGGATATGCATGCTCCATAACTCAAATGAATTGAATCAGAGTGATACCATGAGCTTTATTGTTCAGTTTTACTTTACAGGAAACATTTTGGAGAGGAGCCTTTATAGGGCAAATCTGTGAGCTAGCTACTAAACATGCATGTAGATTTGTGTTTCATAGGTAATGGTCAGAGTGTCCAGGTTTAAGATGATTTTCACCTAGATTTAGTTATTTTACAGATAAAATGTTTGTTTTTTTGACTGTAGAAGCTATTTTAGTCATTTAACATTGCCACTTTGTGCCCTGATTTTGATGCAGATTATTACTTTTCTTGACATTAATAAAATAGTTCATAAATGTAAAACACATAGTTTCAGTTCCACTCTGCTGCTTTGTCCTCTGCATTCTCATATAAAGTTCATCTGATTAGATTACTGTTGACTTTGTCATGGCTGGAGTGTGATGCCGACTAAATTAATTCAGACAAATCATCCCAATTTAAATGACCATTTAATATTACAATTATTCTGAACAGAGTAGTAGTGAAACAGATAATCTGATAGGGAACAGAGAACAGAGACCAGAGTCACTCCTCCTGCTGTGAGATAGATAAAGTATTAAATAAGAAGATTGTCACAGCGCCAGTCAGTCTTGGTTACAAGGTCCAGTCAGTCAGTTGTTGTCACGAGGTACCGTCAGTCTTCCCCCGGCCGGGTCCCCAAAAAGCACACAGTTTACTGTCTCAGTAGCATTCTCTCTCTCTCTCTCCTCTAACCCTTCAGTTTCAGGCTCACTCTTTTATCCGCAGCTTTCCTTAGGCTGTTACGTCAATTTCTGAACTTAGCTTCCTGCCTCCAGTTTCGGGAGACAACACCCTGAGATGTACTTCAAAAACAGGAAACATCTTGGTCAACTTATATAACCTTATTGTTCAGCTCACATGAACTTAATGAACCCATAAACACTTAGCTCACCCTTACACAACTAGTACAAATAATATCTATATATGAACTACATACTGTCCTATTACATATTCCCTCTGGAACCTTGTTTATTTTTAACCACTACACTTTCTCTTGGTATCATGTCCCGGTGGCTTGTTCTCTTGTAAAATAAAGAAGAACCTGTCTTGAGCCTCAATGTGATTACAATTTGAGTATGGCAGCATGAGAGGGACACATGTGTGAGGGAGTTGTGAGCAGTCTCAGGACCACAGATTCTGTGCTCAGCCTTTTGTTTTCTCTCTGTGCCATAGGACTTTTGAATGAAAAATTGCTTTATTACAGCTGGTGTGCAACTGTAAAGGCAGCAGGGAGACAAAGAATTATGGCTTGTCTATGATCAGATGAAGTGTAATCCCTGCCTTGATCAAATCAAGCACCATCCACTGGAGAGAATGACTGGGGAAAGACATTATGCATTCTAAATGCTGCACTCTTCATTGATCACCAGCATCTTTCCATGGTAATGTCAGCTCAGTTTGTGAGGGGAAAAAAAATTGCCGGTTAATGAAAAGTGCAGAAGAAATGATTCATTTTTACCCAGCAAGCAGTAGCAAAGGTCAGCTTAACAGTCCACTTTCTTAGTACAAACTTTCATGCCATGGCGATAAGATTGTGTTGTCTGATCCCCTTGCTGTTGTCGTAATTCCACCACTTTCTTCTTATCCACACAATGGGGGCCCTGATTGCCTTGTGAAAACTCTCTGATTGGCTCAGGTTGGCTTCTCAAGCCACTGTGGGTAAGTGCAGACAAAGATAATAACAGTGCTACCAACAGCATAACAATGAGGATATGGCAGTCTTTTTCAGTCAAACACTGCACAAGTGCACATCAAGATGGCATTTTGTGGATAGCTGGTAAAGCTAAAGACTTTTTCGTTTTAGGGTGGTGTTTCTACATGCAAGACAAATCAAACTTATTTTTATAGCACCTTTCAAACACAGACAAGTGCTTAACCCTACCGTATACTAGGGTCAGGATCAGTACTATTTATTAGTATACAGGCTGCAGCAAAGACGAGGTTGTAAGGACAGAATGCTATGTTTATAAGGCTACAGTACATTTCCATCACTCTGAATCTATTTCTGCTATCAGAAGGCAAGGCTCTACACTAATATTTACTGTATTTTAAGGGCACTTGTGCCCTTAAATATTTTCATTTAAGGGCACATGCCAAAAATGTAGATTCAGTTATTTTTTAATGAAATAATATTATTGCATTTTTTAAAATGTTTAACATCAAAAATGCAATTTGCATAATGCACAGGGGTAAACTGAATTAAATAAAAAGAGATTACTAAAGAATTTTTAAACATAAGACTTAGTCTACAGTACTTGGTGCATTGTGCTGGACGAATGCATCCTTTTCAAAACAGCACAGAGTTTACTAATTGAGTTCATCATTTGAAAATAGTTTTGTTTCATAACATTTTACCCAGCATGAATCTGGTCATGGAACTTGAAATTCAACAATTATTTTTTAATGGTTAAAACTAAAACTGCTGCCTGAATGTTTTGTGCACACTTTTCACTTAAACTGACACCAAAATCTCCATCACATAGAACCCAGGTCACACTTTACAAGAATCATGTAGTAAACAAAGATTAAATTAATTATGATGATTTCTAGAAGACTGCATGGCAGAAATACAGGAACAAATTATATTTACCTGTATATAATCGAATTGTTATTTACACAATTCAGTAACAACTTCTAGGATGATTTTATTATTGTAGTTGAAAAACTTCATCAGAAACACCTTTTCACATGACCGTCCACAACTGCAACTACAAATCAGCTCCATTCTCACAAATGACCATAAAACTGAGTGGACACAGTAACAAATAAACTAGAATTACCACTTTGTGGTTGTATGTTTCTGCCAACCAGTCAAATTCACACGTATGGGACGGAAGTGAGGTCACTGACCTTCACCTTTAACCACCAAACTCTAAGCCACTTCATCTTTGAATCCAAGTGGACACTAGTGCCAAATATGTTCCTGACATATGTTCACAAGATTGGGCCGTATGGACAGACAGACAACACAAAAACACAATGCCTTCAGCCGCTGCCATCGCTGGCGCAGATGCATTACAGAACCTCAACATTTATTTAAGTAACGTATCTATTTACTGCTGTTCAGTTTGCATTGAATTGTATTTCTATGTTTCACTTTGCTCTCTCTGTAATAGGTTAGCAGGTTTTAGAGTGTCATATTAGAATTAAAACTGCACAGTACAGCAGTGAATACATCAGTTTAATTTCTGTTCATTTTCCTTCATTTCATCTCTTTGTAATCAGAATCTGAATTTCTGAGCTCATCACTTTGGGTAGCCTACTGAGTGTTAGAGAACTATAAAATACCCCATCTGTCAAACAAAGGTGTGAAAAGATGACTTACGGCATGATTTTTGGACTCTGCCCACATTTCGCACCTTCCTTCTGCCTAAATCAAAGGACCGACTGGTAACTAAAAAAAGTGTTCTTCCAGCATTCTTCCACCACCTGTCAGAATAAATCAAGTTATTTGGTTCCCCTTCACACAAATTCTTGGAGGACAGTCAAGATGGGAGATTAAATTTAAAATTCTCCCACCTTAGGCTCCTACCTGCCGAGACAACGCCAAGGTTTGTCGTGGCTAGAATGTGATACAGACTAAATTAATTCAGACAAATCATCCCAATTTAAGTAATCATTTAATATTACAATTATTCTGAACAGAGTAGTAGTTAAACAGGAGCTCCAGTCAGTCCAGTCAGTCAGTCAGTCTGTCAACCCACAGTCAGTCAGCATTCCCCTGACCCCCCCAGCCGGGTCTATGGTACACTTTTCATGATAACATTCTCATCCTCTCTTCTTCTTCTTCTTCTTCTAAAGCCCCTTCAGGCTCACTCTTTTATCCGCAGCTTTCCTTAGGCTGTTGCATCAATTTCTGAACTTAGCTTCCTGTCTCCAGTTTTGGGAGACAACACCCTGAGATGTACTCAAAAACAGGAAACATCTTGGCCAAATTATATAAGCTCATTGTTCAGCTCACATGAACTTAAAGTGAACCCATAAACACTATTCTATTATATAATCCATATTAACATGTTGCTTAAACCACTACAAATCAAACCCATCTGAATTGATAAAACGGGGTTTGGTGGCTGAGACACACGTCTCAGCGGTCGGAGGTTAGACCAATTTACACCCCTTTTCAGATGTCATGAGAGTTGGCGATATGGATGAGGGGCCGAGAAATCCAGGCCTATGGGCCGAGGCCAACCACAAATGAAGCCAGGCCAACGAATCATGCTAGGACGACAACAACACCAGCCGGGTCCATGGTGATGGTCAGAGGCATCTACCAAAATAGAGCACCAGATGGCCTTTAGTTGGACAGCCACCCCATTCCTTTTCCCTCGTTTTCTGGTACGCTTCCTTCGTGAACAGACGAAGTAAGAATGCTGAAGATATGCTGGTATCTTCGCCAGTAATGGTGGGACAGTCTTTGAGTTATCCCAGACTGTTACACTGGGACACTTTTCCATAGACAAATGAATATTAAGAAGGGCGGCACGATCGTACATTAGTAGAGCTGATACATTCCAAGTGACAGACAGAAAAAGCATAAACAGTGAAAACGGTAACATAGACCGGAGCGGCTGACAGCAGGCCATGAACAGCGGCGCCATCCTGACCACACCCAACAGACAATAAAATAGTGCAATCAAAGGTAGGGGAAGCATCGGAGAAGGAGGAGAGGCAGTATTCATAAACATTATATACATACAGTATTCACATTTTGAGCTATAAGACTGGTGCATGTAGCAGTACTGTTTACAATTATTCCACTGTGGTGGCTGCCACGACCTCTTGCTTCAGTCATAGTTAATTGTTCAGTGTGATAGTGCAGGGGAAGAAACTGTCCTTGTGTCTGGTTGTTTTGGCACACAGTGACCTGTAACCAGTCAGCCAGAGGGGAGGAGTTCAAACAGTTTGTGTCCATGGTCTGCAGAAATCTTCTCTGGCCTCCTTTTGACCCGTGAGGTGTACAGGTCCCCCATGGAGGGCAGGCTAGCACCGATGGTTCTTTATGCAGACCTGACTGTCCACTCGG
>NW_018128147.1:191500-196188 GCF_001952655.1 Monopterus albus | reverse complement strand
AATGTGTGTGTGAGTGTTGATCATGTGGTGTGTATCTAAAAACATACAGGACATTCAGGGACATGTCCGGACATTAAGCCTCGGAAGATATTATGATTAAGATTACGGCTAACCATATCATAATAACAACAATATTCATCCTGCCTGCCAACTTTTTCTATCTAGTTGTCCTTGGGGCCCACATGCAGCCTGCAGAACTTATGACAATGAACTAAGCATTTAACAACCTGAGCTAGACATCCTGTCTCCACTAAACTAATACAACAAATATCTAATCAATATCTATCTGACTAAGAAATTACCTAACACTGTCCTGTTTGGTAGCTGAGCCAAAACAGGCAGTGGTGGAAGCGCAGAGAACAGACTCGATGATTCCTCTGTTGAATTGTACACAGTTTTCAGCTTGTTCATCTCCAGGTTGTTGCAACCACACCACAGGGCCAGCTGTTCAACCTTCTGTCTATAGGCTGACTCATCACCATCTCAGATGAGACCAATAACCATTGTGTCATTTGTAAACTTCAGGGGTTTATGAGAGAGTCCTCTAAGGTGCAGTCACTGGTACAGTATGTAGGGAGAACAGCAGGGCCAGTTTAGAGTGGAGGATGTCTGGGATGGTAGTGTTGAACATTGAGCTGAAATCCACAAAGAGGACCTGTGCATAGGTCCTCTGTAAACTTCAGGAGTTTACAGACCCTCTAGGGTTCCCCTGAGGTGCGGTCATTGGTGTAGAGGGAGAAGAGTAAGGGGGAGAGCACATATCCCTGGGGGTCACCTGTGCTGAAAGTCAAGGTACTGGATGTGGTTTTACCCAGCTGCACCTGCTGCTTCCTGTCTATCAGAAAGCTGGTGATCCACAGACAGGTGGGGGCAGGCACAGTGAGCTGGGTTGGTTTGGAGTGGAGGATGTCTGGGATGATGGTGTTGAATACCAAGCTGAAGTCCACAAAGAGGACCTGTGCATAGGTCCCTGGGGAGTCTAGGTGTTGTAGGATGTAATGCAGTGTCATGTTGACTGCATCGTCCACTGACCTGTTTGCCCAGTAGGAAAACTGCAAGGGGTCCAACAGCGGGCTCTGATGCCCTTCAGGTGGGCCAACACTAGTCTCGCAAAGAAATCCACAACTACAGATGTCAGGGCAACAGGTCTGTAGTCATTTAGTCTGCTCATGGAGGATTTCATGTGAACTGGAATGATGGTGTAGCATTTGAAGCAGGAGGGGACTTCACACAGCTCCAGTGATCTGTTGAAAATCTGGGTGAAGATTGGGGGGTCAGCTTGTTGGCAAAGGCTTTTGGGCAGGAGGGTGTCACACCATCTGCACTTGGTGCCTTTCTGATCTTTTGTTTTTGAAAAGGCTACACATTTCCTTCTCACACATCTCACACACACATTAGCCTCCTCAGTCTGTCTCCTCACTGTTCTGACCACAGGCTATGCAGCTTTAAGTTTCTGCTTATAGGTAGGGCTGAGATGGACCATGTAGTGGCTCAAAAGCCTGAGGGCTGCATGAGGGACAGAATGATAGATGTCCTTAATTACAGTGTAGCAGTGGTCCAGTGTGTTTTTGTCCTCCTGGTGGGACAACTGACAACAAAAAGCAAGAGAAAACCTACTGCACTATGATACATTTGAGGAATGTAGTGTTAATGTTGCAATTTTTGCTCGGAGAATGTTAATGGAGAAGTATAGAGATGGTTGGAAGGAGCCACATTGTGTCTTTGTGGATTTAGAGAAAGTGTACGACAGAGTGCTGAGAGAGGAGCTATGGTACTGTTTGAGGATGTCAGGAGTGGCAGAGAAGTACGTCAGAGTAGTTCAGGATATGTATGAGAGGGGTACGACAGTAGTGAGATGTGCTGTAGGTCAGACAGAGGAGTTCAATGTGGAGGTGGGGCTACATCAAGGATCGGCTTTGAGTCCCTTCTTGTTGGCTATGGTGATGGACAGGTTGACAGATGAGGTTGGACAGAAATCTCCGTGGACAATGATGTTTGCAGATGACATTGCAATCTGTAGTGAGAGCAGAGAGCAGGTGGAGGATCCATAGGATCCATAGGAGAGGAGCTTTAAGTACGATGGAACCTTGTCATTAAGGGCTTTGTATGTTAGGAGAAGAATTTTAAATTCTATTTTGAATTTTACAGGGAGCCAGTGGAGAGAAGCTAATATGGAAGAGATATGATCTCTTTAGCTAGTTCCTGTCAGTACTCTGGCTGCAGCATTTTGGATTAACTGGAGGCTTTTTAGGGAACTATTGGGACATCCCGATAGTAAAGAGTTACAGTAGTCCAGCCTGGAATTAACAAATGCATGGACGAGTTTTTCAGCATCACTTTGAGATAGAATACTCTTAATTTTTGCGATGTTGCACAGGTGAAAAAAGGCAGTTCTAGAGACTTGGTTTATGTGTGCTGTGAGCTGCACCACAGGGCCACCTCTGTTTCACTCCCTTCTTTTTCTGAGGGGCAACAGAATCAAGTATCGTGCACAGGGAGGTTGCAGTATTATCAAAAAAATTATCAACTTGTGTGATAGTAAAGTTAAGGTGGCTGCCCTCCATTGTGTTGAAACATGGCACTGAAGTAAATAATGATGGAAATATTTTCTTAAATTTGGTAACGGCATTGTCATATAAACATTTCCTCACTCACTGGACCTTGCTGTGCTACTGGCTAAATTCCTAATCATCTGTCTTAGGCTCTACCCTTTTATACCTAACTTCTAACCTAGCAGAGAGACAGCTGACTTGGCTACAAATCCCATACGACCAACCTCCACAGGGTGGACTTTAACTTTCTAGCCAGCTCCTCTGCCTCCATGGCTAGTTTCTTTTTCTCATTAGCTGTATCTACAGTGTCCTCCCGGGTAACTGTAAGCTCAACAAAATATACAGTCTGCTGTGCTTCTGACCACAACACAAGATCTATTCTTTGGCTGGTGCTGACTATCTCCTCAGGAACTATGAGCTCATCCCCTAAATTTACTTTCATTTGCCAATCTCTCCTTGCCTTAAAAATGAGAGCAATCCTGTGTTTTAGAAAATTATGAAATGAAATTATACCTGTTAATAGAGAGAGGTTAATCAGATCTAGTATGGATGTGTTGATTAGGGGAAAGACGTCTTTGAGCAGCCTGGTCGGGATGGGGTCCAGGAGACATGTTGATGATTTAGATGAAGCAATTGTTGAGGTCAACGCAGAGAGATCTATAGGGGAGAAGTAGTCCAAGTATAAATGAGATCTTACATATGTTTCTAAAGCCACTGTAGTAGATCGCACATCTGCGAGAGCTGTGGGAGTGGTCCGACCAATTTTTTCTCTAATAGTTGTGATTTTATTTGTAAAGAAGCTCATGAAGTCATTGCTGCTGAGATCTAAGGGAATGTTAAGCTCAACAGCACTGTGGCTCTTTGTCAGTCTGGCTACAGTGCTGAAAAGAAACCTGAGGTTGTTCTTATTTTCCTCAATCAGTGATAAATAAAATGCGGTTCTGGCACTATGAAGGGCTTTTTTTATATGTTATTAAACTATCTTTCCAAGCTTTGAAAAACTCTTCTGACTTAGCGGAGCACCACCTCCTTTCCATTTTTCATGATGCCTGCTTTATTGAGCAGAGCAGCGAGCCATGGGGCTAGCCTCTTCTGTTTCACTGCCTTCCTTTTCAGAGGGGCAACGGTATCAAGTGTATTACGCAGGGAGGCTGCAGTGCTATCAACAAGATTATTGACTATGGGAGTAAAGTTAAGGTGGCAAATGGCACTGAAGTAAATAATGACGGAATTATTTCCTTAAACTTGGTAACAGCATTGTCAGATAGACATCTACTATAGTGGAACTGTTTCCCACATAGAGTATAACCATTAATGTAAATTCAAAAGTTATTAGAAAATGGTCAGACAGAAGAGGGATTTAGGGAAAACCTATTAAGTGTTCAGTTTCGATGCCATACGTCAGAACAAGATCAAGAGTGTGATTAAAACAGTGAGTGGGTTTATTTACAGTTTGAGAAGAGCCAACTCTTAATAATGAATTAGTCTAATAATGAACAGAATGCATTGTTGAGGCTGTCATTGTCGGCATCTACATGAATATTAAAGTCGCCTACTATGATTATTTTATCTGTACTAAGCACTAAATCAGACAGAAAGTCTGAGAATTCACTTAAAAACTCTGAATAAGGACCAGGTGGACGGTATACAATAACAAACAGAACAGGCTTTTGAGTTTTCCAGTTTGGGTGTGAGAGACTCAGGGTGAGACTTTCAAATGAGTTTATAACTATGTTTAGGTCTAGGGTTGATTAATAAGTTTGAGTCAAAGATCGCTGCCACACCTCCACCTCGGCCTGTGTTTCGAGGGATGTGATTCATTTAGGTTGACATATTCTTCCTGCTTTAACCACGTTTCAGTAAGACACAGTAAGTCAATGTGATGTTCACTTATCAAATCACTCACTAACAGAGATTTGGACGAGAGAGATCCAATATTTATTTAATAGTCCGCATTTGATTGTCCTTTTACTCTCTACTATAAGAGGGGTCGTCCTAATTTTAAATTAGGTTTTTATGAATAACTCCTCTGGAGTTGATTTTTGATTTATATAATCTGGGGGGTTGGGGGGAAACACAGTCTCTATGGGGTACTGGGAGTTTTGGGTGGGTAGCAGCTGCAAAGAGACAGCAGAG
>NW_018128147.1:190074-191260 GCF_001952655.1 Monopterus albus | reverse complement strand
ACGTCATCACTGGTCACATTGGGCAGGGGTCTAGAGAAAATGACGGAGTCCGACATTGTTTTAGCGAAGTTACACACCGACTCAACATTAATTTTAGTGACCTCCGACTGGTGAAGTCAGGAGTCATTAGCGCCGATGTGAATAACAACCTGACTGTATTTACGCTTATCCTTAGTCAGCAGCTTCAGATAGGATTTAGTGTCGCCCACTCTGGCCCCAGGAAAACATTTGATTATGGCCGCCGGTGTCTCTAGCTTCACGTTTCTGACTATGGAGTCTCCAATTACCAGAGTTGTTTTCTCAGCGGGTGTGTCGCTGAGTGGGGAAAATCGACTTGAAACATGAACAGGCAGGTGATGCTCCGTGGGCATTTGTTTGGAGCTACAACTCTTGCGAACTGTCACCCAGCCACCTCTCTGAGATCCCAGCTGCTCGGGAAGCTGTGGGGGGCGGCTAGCTTGGGCTACGCTACATCTAGGAGGCTCCACACCGGCTACCTGGGCATAGCTAGCTGGGCTGTTCTCCATGGTGCGGAGCCGCACTTCTAAGTCTGTGAGCCTTGCCTCCAATGCTGCTAGCATCTGACATTTATTATAAGTATTATTATCGCTAAAGGAGGCAGAGGAATAACTGAACATGCGACACTCTGAGCAAGAGAAAGGAGGAGAGGAAGAGGGGGAAGCCATTGCTCTAAATTAAGCCACAAACTTAGCTGGCTTCTAAGCTAGCCGACCTAAAGTAGCAGGTTAAATCTGGTAATTAGCAAGAGCTTCTGCAACACCAGTGCTTAAGTGGTGCAAGCGTATGTTGTTACTCAAAAATTCAGATGAACTTAGAAACATTAAAGTTTAATTCCTAAACAATCTGGAAGCAAGGCACTGAAAACAGGAAATGAGTATGGTTACCACAGAAGCAGGAAACAGCAGTCTGTCAAAGGTTCCCAAGAAGTGGTGTAGGTCAAACAGGAAAATACTAGATGAATACTAAAATATAGAAGTAATAAACAGTAAAAACAAACATTACATCACAGTTCCTGGTTTTTAGGTACTTGGAATTTGTTTCTCATGATATGTGTGTGGTGTTTGTTCTTATAGTGTTGTCTGTGCGGATTCTCAGTCATCCAGGTCATAGTAAACTGAAAAAACCTTAGAAAAAATCAACTGGACTTAGATTTCTAGATCGAAGA
>NW_018128147.1:188538-189959 GCF_001952655.1 Monopterus albus | reverse complement strand
AGAGAGCATTGCTGGTTTGAGAGAGGAGTTAAGGAAGCTATTTTTGTAAAAATAGAACACCCCTCAATAAATAGGGGTGGTGGACTAAGACACAACTTGTCTTCCATCTACAACCCTGTTTTGAGATCTCTGCCCAAACATGCCCACCAGGACAATAGGTGTCGGTCAACAGGGGAGGATCCAAAGACAGGTAATGACTCTCACCAATACTGGGCTGCAACGACTCAGTTGTTAAGGGACATTGTTGGCCTTCAAAGGACTGAAACCACACCGAGGGGGATAAATATCTCCGGCTCAACACCAGTCAGCCAGAACTGATGAACCCTCTTGGACGAGAGGTGAAATGTCTTCGATCTAGAAATCTAGTCCAGTTGATTTTTTCTAAGGTTTTTTCAGTTTCTTATAGTGTTTTGCTGCTTGCTCTCTATTGCTGCTGGAACACAGGAATTTCCCTGCTGTGGGATCAATAAAGTCCTACCTTACCTTACCTTACCATAATGTAATATGATTGTCCTGGTAACTTTCAAGTAAACTCCAACTTTACACCTTGTTTTTAGGTTTGTGTCCTTGCTAACAACAAACATCTCCCTTGCTGTTTTCTTTTAATTCTTCCTATTAAAGATATACTTGCAGAAGATATGTACTGTTATTGAATACAACCATCACCACCACTAACTGCAAACAGAAAACTGATATAAAGCAAACCAGGACAAGATGAGAAAAGCATAGCCATGTCATGCTCCCCACCCTGTAGTTTATCATGGTTCAGCTGTGTGGTGGCATCTTCCCAGGCAATTAGCCTGAAGCACTTCTTCTGTTTAGTGACAAAAGGGCAGCCATGTTATTATAGGGGCTTGGTCCGGAACAGGCTGTACACACGCACACTCTAATGTGGGAGGAATTATTTGAAGGAATAGAATTATTTGAATGCAAGGGAAGTCAGCAATTGATTAGAATGGTCTGAATTGAAGCCAAATCAGATTTGATAGGTAAGAGAGAGAAAGAGTAGAATGATGCATAGGACAGCATTGTTAATATGTTAATTCCACTGTGTGATGTCAGCACAAGGCACATTACTGTAACAGATTTTTAACTCTTCTATACTGCACTAGTGCATGTACTTTAGATGGCTATGCCGTTATGCAGTGTAATACATATGGAGATGTGATTTGCAGTGTTAGGTATTTTCTTAGTTAGATAGATATTGATTAGAGATCTGTTGTATTAGAAAATGTTAGTGTAGCCAGGATGTCTAGCTCAGGCTGTTAAATGCTTAGTTCATTGTCATGAGCTTGCTGCAGGCTGCATGTGGGCCCCAAGGTCAACTAGATTGAAGAGTCTGCAGGCAGGATGAATATTGCTAGTAGCATGATATGCCCAGCCGTAATCTTAATCATAACATTTTCCGAGGCTTACTGTTC
>NW_018128147.1:179568-188498 GCF_001952655.1 Monopterus albus | reverse complement strand
TGGGGCTAGCCCAACGAAGTTATTAAATTGTATAGGCTATTAGGTTCGGGGTCTTTTCTTCTTCCGGGCTGCCTGCGCGCAGTTTTTGGGGTGGAAGATGCCTGGACATGTAATGTTAATTCTTGCCTGTGACCCTTTGAATAAACCAGCACGGTTATATTTTTTTATATACTCAAGTGGTCTGCTTCGTCTCATTGAGTTCCTGGTTTGAAAGAACCGGACGTGGCTTTATAATAGAATAGAGCCTTTAGCAGCTTGCTTTTTTTTTCTTTGCTGGTGGATGCGGTTGATAGTGAAGACAGTGTTAAGGAACTAATCTATATTACAATTACAAAAATAGCAAAGAGAGCTCCACCAGAGGCAGCTGTGGCTCAGGATGTAGAGCAAGTTTTCTCCTAACTTGTTATGATGAGTGTGTGGTTTGGACCCCAGGTGCGAACTCAGGAAACAGGGAAGGAGAGAGTCCTTGGTTTTTAAAGGGTTCTTGTCAGTAGACTCTGTCCTCTCATCCAACCAAATGCCACAGTTTGCAGTTAACACCTTTTTAGGCATGCACAGTATTGTTCTTCAGAACTGGTTTGCAAATTAACTGCTTATGACTGCTTGTGACCAACTTCCCCTCACAGTGATTCAGCAGTATAACTTCCCTTTTTTTAGGTACTCACACACTTCACTTTAAATGAAAAATCACTTTGCATTACGTTTTCTAATACAATGATTTCACATTTTTCTCTTACACATTCAACTAATGATTTTTTTAAACAAAACGCATAAATCATGATTATACTTACTTACCGTACTAAATATCTTAACTTTCTACTTAATGCATTTTGCAATAGCATTTTAATTATTTTCTCTCTATTCCAGCTCCTCTTGCTGTTTCTTTTATTTCTCCTCCAGGTCCAGTTTGGCTTTTCATTCGTCCCCACCACGTATTCATCCTCAAACAAATCATTCTTGTGTAGGTGGTCACATAACTGAACTGCTTTGCAACAGCATTTTCAAGGATTTTAGAAATAAATGGGAGATTGGATATTGGTCTATAATTTGAGTAGAGATTTAATTACACCAACCTTAAAAGCCTGTGGAACATAGACTGTTAATAGAGAAAGGTTAATCAGATTTAATATGGACGTGTTGATTGGGGTAGTCAGCCCTGTGACAGACTGGCGACCTGTCCAGGTTGGACCCTGCCTCTTGCCTAGTGTCAGCTGGGATTGGCTCCAGTCTCTCCATGACCCTGTTCAGGAATAAGTGGTATAGACAACGGAGGGATGAATGATTAGAGGTAAAACGTCTTTGAGCAGCCCGGTCGGAATGGGGTCTAAGAGACATGTTGATTTAGATGAAGCAATTGTTGAGGTCAACTCAGAGATCTATGGGACAGAAGTAGTATAAGTATAACTGAGGTCTTACAGATGATTCTAAAGCCACTGTACTTGACGACACATCTGTGAGAAGGATCAGATTAATTTTTTCTTTAACAGTTGTGATTTTATTTGTAAAGAAACTCTTGAAGTTATTACTATTGAGATCTAAGGGAATATTAAGCTCAACAGCACTGTGGCTCTTTGTCAGCCTGGCTACAGTGCTGAAAAGAAACCTGGGCTTGTTCTTATTTTTCTCTATCAGTGATGAATAATATGCGGTTCTGGCACTATGAAGAACTTTTTATATGTATATCGACTTGTGTGGGAATAAAGTTAAGGTGACCTCCCTCCACTGTGTTGGCACATGGCACTGAAGTAAATAATGAATTATTTCCTTAAATTTGGTAACAGCATTGTCAGATAGACATCTACTGTAATGGAATTGTTTCCCACATAGAGTATAATCCATTAATGTAAATTCAAAGGTTATTAGAAAATGGTCAGACAGAAGAGGGTTTTAGGGAAAACCTATTAAGTGTTCAGTTTTGATGCCGTATGTCAGAACAAGATCAAGGGTGTGATTAAAACAGTCGATTCATTCACAATTTGAGAAAAGCCAATTGAGTCTAATAATGAACTGAATGCACTGTTGAGGCTGTCATTGTCAGCATCTACATGAATATTAAAGTTGCCTACTATGATTATTTTATCTGTATTAAGCACTAAATCAGACAAAGTCTGAGAATTCAGTTAAAAACTCTGAATAAGGAGCAGGTGGACGGTATACAATAACAAATAGAAGTGGCTTTTGAGTTTTCCAGTTTGGGTGTGAGAGTCTCAGAGTGAGACTTTCAAATGAGTTATAACACTGTTTAGGTCTAAAATGTTGGAAAAATGTTTTAACCTTTTTGTAAATATCAGGCATTTTTCTATTTTTCTTTTTGGGGATGGGCACAATAAATGATTGGTTTGCACTGCATTTGCGACTACACCATATTTTTATCTGGTCTTCAAGAACCACGTCACAGATGAGTACACTGCACAGGGATGGGAAAATCTGTGGCCAAAAACCACATATCATGTAATGTATAGGTTTTTCTGTGTTCAATGGGGCTCTGTTGTGTAGACCAAAATGGTGTGTTCAGCATGTGCTGTGCAAACTGTCCTGAATGTTTGAAATTACTGAGGTTCAAATAAAAATCAGCAGTTGTGAAAAATCTTGCTTCATTTGTAAATTTGTTGCTTTTTTCCAATTATCTAACAAAAATTAGCATAATACAGTTGTGTAATGTAATCTAACAAAAGTAAAGGGCAAATGTAAACATCTGTTGATTATTAGAGTTGATTATTGCATTGTTTTAGATAAAATTTCTTTGATTATATTGAGTTACAAAGCCAAAAGATGATGCGGGTGCAGCACACCCGCAAACACCACCAGTGTAAACTAAACATAAATAGTACACAAGGGTTAATCCACAACTACTGTAATTAACACCGAAAGTTTGAATTCTACTTGATGTCACATTTTTAACACAGAGGTTTTATAAAAGAATGGGGAGAGAGAAGAGGGGGAAAGGCTACAACAATGGAGAGAGTAAAGAAGGTTGAAGTGATTCAAGATAAAAAGAAAAATCTGAAGGAACACAGACAGAGCCAGATTCAGAATAAGCATTTTAGGTCTATTGTACTTATATTATGATTTCAAGCTAATCAAGTTCAAAACACCAGACTGCTATAAAGTAACTGACAGATACAGGGGCTAACACTATCATCTACATTAATATATAGTCTCTTTATGCTGTTTAAGGGGTGGTAATGTTTGTAGCCTCAGTGGTAAAATTATCATTTGGGGTTCTGATCTGATAACTCTAAATGCTGATATTCCAATTACATTTTAAACTGTAAACATTTTTGTTTTTTTTTAAGTTAAAGTAAGTCAGTTTTGTTTTTCATTTACAGAGTAGCAGAGATTAGGTAGGTTTCCCCAGCCTTTATTTTGCCACAATAACTAGTCATTCATAAATGAAATATTTAACAGAGACTAGTATAAAAAATGCAAATTATTTGGTGGTGATTCAAATATCCATTTAATGCATTTGCCCTGTAAATCACAACATTTTTTCCCTTGTGTGATAGTACATTCAATTTGATAGGAAGGCATGTTCAAACCTTTGATTGGCATTATACAGTAGCTGCTTTCACCAGAAAAAGTATCATTATCAGTGATCCTGGCCTGGTTTGTATTACTTAGTATAAGATCAAAACCAAATTCTGTGGTATTGCCCAACCCTAAAACTGGAACAAATCTGTTCTGTGAGAAGGTCACTGCAAAAAGCATTTACAGTAAAATGTTTTCTGTGTAGAAATATTATAGCTGGTCTATCTGTTTACAGGACAGCCAATCACATTATTATATTGGCGGCTTAAATGGACATGAAACAGTTTTATACTATGCTCATAATCAACCACTGGGTGACTGTGGTTCAGTGGGTAGAGCAGTCATCTCACAACCAGAGGTTCAAATCTCGGTGCCTGCAGTCCACATGTTGAAGTGTCCTTAGGCAAGAACCCCCAAGTTGCCCCTAATGGTTAGAGCCATCGGTGTGAGTTGGTGCCACAGATAGCTGCCTTGGTTCTGTACTGGAAACAAATTCCTTGTGTGTAACATACTTGGCCAATAAAGGTGATTATCCCTATTGTCTTCTACATTAGGCAAAATAAGGCATGCACCAGCTGCTGTCACATCAGGTTGTATGTCCTGCGAATCCACTATGCAAGAAAATATGCAGTTTGATTCGATGCAAGATACGAGAACATGCCTGTAACAGTGAAAATTGCTCTATAGAGACAATAAAGGAATGCAGATACTAATGTAAAAATGCTGTCTATAAATACCAGAAAGGGAGGAAAATCTAAATAGAAATGTTCCTCAGTGAACCATTAGTTGTGAATAAAAACCTGACAGTTCTGTTAGTTTTTTTGTTGGTTTTTTTTTTTTGCTGTTTATGGTTGGCTTAGGATGATGAGTGCTGCTGGTGTAGGTGGCACCACCCACTCCCTTCCACCCCACCTCTGGAAACTGGGAGCTGCTGACAATCTCTTACCTGGTTTCAATTGGTGAAGATGCTGTTTCCACGTGGAAAGCAGCGGTCCGTCCTTCCTTTCTCTTCCTTAACCTCTCTCTACAGTCGTCTCTCTATTTCTCCCTCCCTCCCCTTGCTTTTGTGGCTGACAGAGACCTGACTCTGCTGTGCAGATGCTCTCCCTTCCTCAGCATCATCCTATTTTTTGTCCTTCCCTCCCTCTCCTTTTTTGCTCTCGTCTGTATGCTACCGTCCACTGATAAGCATCATTCAGTTTGGACAGGCAGCAACTAGAGCCATCTGGACTCTCAGCACAGACCAGAGAACAGTATTAATTCACCTGTCGCTATGTTTGCCTCTATTTGGTATGCCAAGAAGCTAGGGAGACGACTTGTACAGAACAGCCGCAAAGCTAAAATGCTGAAAGACAAGGTAGGTTCACTACAGTGCTTTATAGTACTTTTGGAAGACAAAACAGAATAAAATTTCATGGCAGATCTGCATGACAGCTCATCTTTAAACTAACACATTATTTGACATGGTCATCTTTATTAAAGGAATTACTTTTTATAGTTAAAATGTGCAATTATGTAGTGCTGCAGCAAGCAGTGCTACTTCAGTTCACCTGTTGATTAACAGTGTTGACATCTGTGTTAGTGATTTGACTTTGAGGGTAAATTAACTGACTTAGTTGCATCCTTTCTGTCACATTTAAGAGGAGGTGTCTGCAACCCTGCTACATGGTAACCTCAAATCTTGTATTTTGACCAAATGTTTCTGTTAGGACTGCTCGAACACAACAGTGAGCGAGTCACAAAAATAGACGGACCCAGGTGGCTGACTTCGGTGTAGACAGTGTAGTTTATTTATAGTGATGTATAAGTGACAAGAATGAACAGGTGAATAATACAGGGACCGGGTGTCGAGCTTAGGAGTGTACACAGTCAATGATGGAGATGATGCAAAGAGGACCGGGCTGCGGACACTGGGACTCACTCCTGGACTGGTCGGGTTTGATGCAGCTGAAGATAAACAGAAACAGTACATACGGTGAGTGGTAGACTGTGCATCGACCTGCAGGGTGGTGATGAGCAGAGTGGAGGAGGTCCGTGGTCCGAAGGAGCGGCTGAGGCAAAGAGGGAATGTAATCTAAGCAGCTGGAGAGAAAGAGACACGAAACACTAATACTGAATCAAAAGAACAACGTGGAACAAACGGGCCTAAGAAAAGCTAGAAAGAACTGGCAGGGGAGTGAACGAAGAGCAGGGACTAAATAGGGAGAAGCTAATCAGGTGCAGCTGGTGGCAAGCAGGTGAAAAGGATAGCGTAATCAGGGTAAGGGAGAGAAAACAGAGTGAGGGGAGTGAGAAAGTAGGTGCAGCCGGGCAAACCTGACAGTTTCTATTTCAAGTTTTCTTGGTATTTACTGTTAATATTTTGCTGACTTCCTTTTCTTCAGTTTCATATGTACTGTTATGACCAGATTACCATGAAGTTGCTGTGGATAGTCAGTGGGAATACAGTGCCTATAAAAAATATTCACCCCCTTGAATGTTTTACCCTATTATTGATTTTATAAATCAATCATGGTCAATATAATTTAGCTGTTTTGACCAAACAAATACAAAAATTCTTTAATGTCAAAGTGAAAACAGGTTTTAACAAAGTAATGTCAATTAAATAAAAATATGTAATGTGAAATAAGTGATTGCATAAATATTCACCCCCTTTAACATGACTCAACAGAGGTCCAGACCATTGGTCAAGTCAAGATTTTTATTTGCCATTTATGCATAAACAAACAGTCTAGGCATATAGGAATTCTTGTGCAGCTCTCCTTTGGAGTCAGGTAAGGAGTCAAAAGCCAGAAAGAACACTTAGTCTTAAAATAAAAAAGTTACATAAAGGTGCTAGTAGTCTCACAATTAGTGAAATGGGATCATTTGATCGTAGACACCTGTATCTGGAAGGTCCAGTCACTGGTTAATCAGTGTTCCTGGCTACTATTGCACCATGAAGACAAAAGAACACTCCAAGCTACTCAGAGAAAAGGTTATTGAAAAGTATAAGTCAGGGGATGGATACCAAAAAATTTCCAAGGCACTGAACATCCCCCAGAGTTCAGTTAAACCCATCATCAAGAAATGGAAGGAATATGGCACATGTCTAAATCTGCCTAGATCAGGCCGTCCTCACAAACTGAGCGACCGTGCAAGAAGGAGACTGGTAGGAGAGTAAGAGAGGCCACTGAGACACCCATGACTACTCTGAAGGAGTTACATGCTTCAGCAGCTGAGATGGGAGAGACTCTGCATACAACAACTGTTGTCTGGGTTCTTCGCCAGTCAAAGCTTTATGGGACAGCGGCAAAGAGAAAGCCACTGTTGAAGAAAACTCATTTTAAATCTTGACTAGAGTTTGCAAAACGGCATGGGAGAGAAAGTTCTTTGGTCTGATGAGACTAAAATGATGCTTTTTGGCTGCCAGACTAGACACTGTGTTTGGCAGACACCGACACATCCACACTGTGAAGCACGGTGGTGGCGGCATCGTGCTGTGGTGATACTTCTCGGCAAGCCGTCCCTGGAAGGCTTGTAAAGGTGAAGGGTAAAATGAATGTGGCAAAGTATAGCAAAACCCTGGAGGACAATCTTATTCAGTCTGCAAGAGAACTGCAGCTTAGGAGAAGATTTATTTTCCAGCAAAACAATGACCTAAAGCAAACAGCGAAAGCTACACAGAAATGGTTAAAAGACAACAAGGTGAGTGTTCTGGAGCGGCTGAGTCAAAACCCAGACCTCAGTCCAACAGAGGATTTGTGGCTGGACTCGAAAAGGTTGTTCACGCCCAATCCCTGCACAACCTGACAGAGCTTGAGCAGTTTCACAAAGAAGAATGGAGTAAAATTGCAGTGGCTAGATGTGCAAGCCTGACTGAGACCTTTTCCACAGACTGATTGCAGCGAAAGGTGCATCTACTAAATAATGTTTTGAAGGGGGTGAATATTTATGCAACCACTTATTTCACATTACATATTTTTATTTAATTGACATTACTTTGTAGAAACCTGTTTTCACTTTGACATTAAGTTTTTTTGTAATTTTTTTGTCAACAAAACCAAATTATATTGACCATGATAGATTTATAAATTCAATAGAATGGTAAAACATTCGAGGGGGTGAATATTTTTTACAGGCACTATTGGGAGCCTATCATCCTGTAAAAACTGAGTCCATTTGTGCCAGCAGGTAATTATGACCAACAGTAGTGTTGTAGTGTTGGTCTTGAAAGCACTTTTTGAAGGTCTTGGTCTCGTCTTGGAATCGACTGCATTTTTACTCTGTCTTGTCTTAGTCAAGACCACAGCTGTTAGAAAGTGCCTGTGCATTGTCCGTTTATTTCTTAACATCATTACCAAGGTTTTCTCTATGATGTAGCCTAAACACTTATACTTTTGCAGAGTGCCTTAAGCCAAATATGCATACATATTAGAATGATTGTAAAAACAATGAAGAGACTTCTATGCTTTTTTTGGCCTTTTTTACAGCTAGAAGAATTTGCTAACCTAGCTAACAAAGATGCTAATGTACTGAATTAAGTTGTGTTAGCCTTGGAAGCTAGACTACAATGAAGTTGCAATAATATTCACAGATTCTAAGCTCACAGATCACTAAATCATAGCAAAATGTTTCTCTCTCCATCTATAGTAAGGTAGCAAACAAGCTATGGCCCAGTTTTCATCATGACAAGCCACCCTCTGAGCTTTACCCACATATAGGCTACACACTCACTGGACAAGTGGTCTCTGTGCAGCTGGCTATGAGACCAGTGTGCAGGGACCATCTGCAAAATGCAACACCAAACAGAGAGAGCCTACTGCAAAAATATTAAATAACTTCACTCTTATATATTTTAATTCACATACAATAAACCAGATTCTGATTAACAGGAAGTGTATCTTGTGTGTATCTTTGTTATCCTCATTAAAAATAATTCAAGAATGTCAAAAGATGTGAGAGAAGATGTGACAACATATTGAATATTTAAACTGTGAGCAAACTTTTGCTTGTTTTGTGTGAAACGTGGTAGACTTGATTTAATCTTTCCTTGGGGTGTTGATAGTTCCTTTTTTGCCCCCTTCCTACACATACTGTACAATATTGGCCATTACCGACCTAATGGAGGACATAACAAGTGCTATGGATGAGAGGAATCAATCATGAGTTATTAATGGATAAGTTAGAAAAATATGGGATCAGAGGATTGGTTTTGAATTGGATTAGAAGTTATTTGACACAGAGGCATCAATTTGTGAAGTTGGGTGAATACCAATTGAGTGAGCTGGACATTGTATGTGGAGTGCCTCAGGGTTCTGTTTTGGGACCTAAATTATTTATACTATACATTAATGATATATGCAAGGTTTCTGATTTAGTGAAAGTGGTTTTGTTTGCTGATGACACTACCATATGGGCAT
>NW_018128147.1:173950-177273 GCF_001952655.1 Monopterus albus | reverse complement strand
CATGCTATACGTACAACCAAAAAAAGATTTTGTATTTCTATAAGTGGGGTAAAACTATGGAATAATTTAAGTGTAGACATACAAAATAGTAATAGAATTGACGAGTTTAAACATAAATATAAAGGTATGTGTCAATCAAGATATATGCAAGAACAGGCTCAATGATTAATTACATGGACAATTGTGGGTGTGGTGTACACTTTGTAATAATTCTTTAGTATATTACTTGTGTGGTGTAGAAGATAATTATTTAAGAATGTAATTATGTAAGAATAACATTCTTACATAATTACACTGTTATAATTTTTTTTTTAGTATAATACTTGTGTGGGTAGAAGTGAATCATTTACTGCTTGCAAACCAATGATAGTAAGATGATGTCATGGGGTAGGACTGGATAAGTCTGACTTCTTCCTACTCCATTCAAGCATGTACTAGGTATAAGCAAATTGATATTGGATTATGTGTAAAATTATGTGTGTTGTCATGTCAACTGTTTTTACATGCTTGAAAGAATAAATCAAATCAAATCAAATATGTTTAATCATTGGTGGCTACCTTCTTCTCTTGTTAGTCAGTGTATATCTGTACTGAAAGGCACTCAGTTCAGTTCAATTAAATTTTATTTTTATAGTGACAAATCACAACAAAAATCATCTCAAGGCACTTTTGCATAAAGAAAAACCCAACAAATTCCACACCACGCTACTTTCTCATTCACTACCCATTGTTTTCCCAACTGTTTCTTTCTCAACTAAATGTAGATTTCTTGGTTTCTTCCTTTTGTCACACTTTGACGCACTTATCCTGCTTTTTTCATCACGTGTATGATGCTTACAACTTCCACTGTGGACTGACTCAGCAGTAATTACAGCATCAATCCTGCTGATTACACACTAGCTGTGTACGTAATCTGTGAACCCCTGCTGTGTGTGCCACATTCACGTGAACAAAAGCAGTGTGCTGCTTAGCAACAAATGTTTGTGTTTGTGTGTATGGCATATGGAAGAGATGTGGTGGAGACTAATAGAGTGCTGAAGTAGAGTGCTTGCATTTTACATAAAAGCCCAGGGTGGTGGAGCAGGGCCAGTAATGGACATATTGCATTGAGATCATGCATTTGCAAATAAAAAAGGATTTGCAGAAATATATGTACTGTATGTTATGTTTGTATAGGTTTAAATCAATTTGAGAAAAATAAAGATTGGAGGTGTAGCTATTTTTCAGCATTCTCATAGAAATAAGGAGGTGCAAAATGTGTACTACTCTTAAGAAGTCTGCATGACAAGGCTTTAGTAAATGATTGGACTGTGAGGGCACAAGATGATAGAGCTGTGGGAATATGTACAGTATACTGTATAGAACATATACTGTTATGTTTAGTCATGCAAATCCCTGACATAGGAACATGACAACAGACTCTACTCAACACAGCTAGGATACAACTAATTGGAGGTATGTGTCATGGTAAACTATTGTTTTTCAAAAAGCTTCAAGATGTAACATTGTTTGGCTTGTCTTAACTTTAAAGGAACATATATGATGTAATGTCTTTATAATGCCTAAAGAAACGACTGTTCAGTAAAGGGTTGGCTTCCTTTGGAAAAAAAAACAAAATACTGATTCACACATCACAGAAAGATTCTTAATCAGAAAACAATATTGATCCAAAGCCCTTTTATTGAATCTCAAGTTCAAGCTACTGAATGAATCAAAAGGAAAGACTACAGTAATGTGACATTCAACTTATTTTTGGTATTAGTAAAATGTGAATGTTGTTACCAGGTCCTCATTTCTGTATCAGTAAACATTTCCTTTCATTACCTTTCCTTTCCCAAGACAAATTATTTCCCCCACACTACTTAATATTGTTTTCATTAAAATAGTCACTTCACCTGTAG
Organism: Monopterus albus; assembly: GCF_001952655.1. NCBI lineage: Eukaryota > Metazoa > Chordata > Actinopteri > Synbranchiformes > Synbranchidae > Monopterus > Monopterus albus. The sequence goes on along the minus strand of NW_018128147.1, from coordinate 175,372 downwards.
CAGAACAAGTCCATGCAGTAGTTCTTTGAACACAAATGGGAAAAGAACTCTTGTAAATTACTGGATCTGCACTACCCATGCCATGCACTGACTGAGTGAGGTTAAATGAGTCAATAATATTAAAAATGTCTTTGGCCAATGGGTCATCAGGACAGCAGATGTGGATGTTAAAATCACCAAGCATTAAAAGTTTATCAAACCTTGGCAGGGTAAAACCCAAGAAGTCAGAAAACACCTGAATAAAACCCTTGTTGAATTTAGGAGGATGATAAACAACTGCACACAACAGTGGGTAAGAGAGCTCTACCACAAACAGCTGCAACTCAAAAGTGGAGTAGGAGTCCACTGTGAGCTGTCATTATAGCCTTTCTTTTCATTGTTATGCTGATGACATTCAGATTTACTTACCATTAAAGGCAACAAGAGGAATGTCATTACAGCTGCTGCCTGACTGTCTGACAGGCTTGAAATCATGGTTGGCACTTAACTTTTTAAATCTCAATGAAAATAAGACTGAGTGTGTGCTATTTGGTGACCTGGTGAACCTAACTGCTTCTAACCAGGGCCTGGGCCCCCTAGCTCAACACCTGAAGTCGACTGCAAAAAATCTAGGGGTGATGTTTGATGGCGACTTGAGGCTTGACAAGCAGATCAACTCAGTTGTGAAATCTGTAGTTAAGCAAGGTCAAGTCATTCCTTGCTTTTAATGACTTTGAGATTGCAATTCATGCTTTTATCACTTCTAGACTTGATTATTGCAATGCTCTATACTATGGTGTTAACCAGTCCTACTTCACTTGTCTCCAAATTATGCAAAATGCTGCTGCTCGTCTTTTAACAGGTACTAGGAAAATTGACCATATAACCCCGGTACTGGCTTCTCTCCACTGGCTTCCAGTCCATTTTAGAATTGATTTTAAGTTGTTGATTTTTGTTTTTAAGGCTCTTAATGGTTTGGCTCCATTTTACCTCACTGAACTAGTGCACTGGCACAAACCTACAAGGTCCCTCAGGTCTTCAAGCCAGTTTCTTTTAGAAACTGGGGTGATCGTGCTTTTACTGTTGCAGCCCCTAAACTATGGAATAGTCTACCTTTTAATGTTAAATCAGCTACTGACCTGAATACTTTTAAATCTTTGCTTAAAACATACTTATTTGCCTTGGCTTTTAATACACAGTAGGGCCTGATGCATTCCTTTTAATCTAATTTATTGAATGTGCATCATATTGTAAAGTAATTTGGTCAGCTGGATGTTTCAGTCATTTATTGTGATTTTATTTTCCCATGTAAAGTACTTTGGTCAGCTGGATGTTTTAAAGTGCTATATAAATACATTTCATTTGATTTGACATTTAAAACTGTTTTTAAAACTGACGCCAGGCCGCCGCCCCTGCCTGATGTGCACGAGAAGCTAAAAAAGG
>NW_018128147.1:168839-172572 GCF_001952655.1 Monopterus albus | reverse complement strand
TTTATTCAAAGGATCACAGGTAAAATTAACATTACACGTCCAGGCATCTTCCACCTCCAATACTACGCGCAGGCAGACAGACAGACAATGCAAAAAGACCCTGAACCACCAATGCCTATCCATTATATCTGGTTTGGGCTAACCCCATTCTACACAGGCACGTCAAACCGTGACGTCACCTGATATGCCAGCTTGCAGCTGACCATAACAATAGTCAAAACATGAAGAAAATCAATGTGTGTGAGTGTTGATCATGTGGTGTGTATCTAAAAACATACAGGACATTCAGGGACATGTCCGGACATTAAGCCTCGGAAGATATTATGATTAAGATTACGGCTAACCATATCATAATAATAACAATATTCATCCTGCCTGCCGACTTTTTCTATCTAGTTGTCCTTGGGGCCCACATGCAGCCTGCAGAACTCATGACAATGAACTAAGCATTTAACAGCCTGAGCTAGACATCCTGTCTCCACTAAACTAATACAACAAATATCTAATCAATATCTATCTGACTAAGAAATTATCTAACAGAGCAATCCAGTGGGAGAAGTTCAGAAAATGCATAATGCTCACCTTCCTTTAGTCAGGTCTCATTCAGCAACATAAAATCCAGTTCCCGCAATATAAAAAAAGTCATTTAAAATAAAAGTCTTGTTAGCCAGAGATCTGGCGTTAATCAAACCCATCCGGATCAATGAAGAGTTTGGCAGCTGGGAAGAACGTCTCAGTGATCAGACGTTGGACCAGTTTATACCTCTTCTCGGGCGTGGTGGAAACCGGCAACTTGGAAGAGGCGCAGAGAAGTCCAGACCGATGGGCCGAAGGTAAACATAAGTGAAGACAGTGGGAGCTGAATGCCAAAAGGCCTTGAGCCTGACAGCCACTCCTCCCCTCTTCCCTTGTCTTTTAGGCCGCTTTCTTCATGGGCAAATGAGTAAGGATGGCGAAGGTATGTCGGTACCTTTGCCAGAGGCAGTGGGAGAAACTTTGCATGATCCCGGGCGAATACACTGGGACACTTTTCCATGGACAATCAAATGTTAAGAAGGGCTGTGCAATCGTAAACTAGTACAGCCAATGCATTCCAAATAACAGTCACCAAAAACAGGGATAACAGTAACACACACGGGAGGGATCGACGGCAAGCTACAGACAACGGTGCCATCTCATAACCGGAACCGGAAACCCCCAGTTGATCACTGTGGTACCTGCTGGATTGGTGATAGTTGCGTGATGATGAGTAGAAACCACGTTCAGCAGACACAGATAGGGAGCATTGATATCTTTTTCTGACACACTTGCCTCGCCGTTCAACCACAGGGTCATATTTGTCTGAAAAAATCAGCATGAGGAAAAATCAGCAGGTTGGCTGTGCTGTTGTCCAAGCTGAGTAACTTCAAGCTTAAGTGCATGACCATCCTCAAAGAGCTGCTTGACAACATCCTTACGTCCTGCAGATGGGTGGGAATGAGATTTTTCATGCTAAGTGGACACTATAGCCGTGAGTGATTCACCTGGCTGGGTAGACAGAGCAGTGTAGAGTGTGACAAAACAGGCGGGGAAAGGAGTTTCATGGCTTACTGTGCCCATTCCCACAGACATGGCGACAGTGGTGCAGTGAGGCAACAGTGGCACGGTGGGTAGAGCAGTCATCTCCCAACTGGAAGGTTAAAGGTTCAAATCTCGGTACCTGCAGTCCACATGTTGAAGTGTCCTTGGGCAAGACACTGAACCCCCAAGTTGCTCCTGATGGTTAGAACCATCGGTTGAGTTGGCGCCGCAGATGGCTGCCTCAGTTCTCTACCAGAAACAAATTCCTTGCATGTAACATGCTTGGCCAAATAAAGGTGATTATCCTTATCCTACATGCAACAGCTAAAGCATCATCCAATGTAGCTGTGCTGTGCTCATGACATTTAGCTTGCAGAATTGGATCCAAACCAGCCACAAATCTTATGCAGCATTCCATTGCAATACCTGGCTTGCCATAGTTAGGTAATGCCTCCAATGCCAGTCTTGTGATTTCTGCAGCATAAACCTCTAGTGTTTCCTTGGGTTAGTGCTGTCTGGAATTTGCAAAAGAAGTGGAGCAGGAATTATTTCCTCCCAAAATCCTCATTTAGCTTTGCTGCACAGTCCTCATAATTCTGCTGGAACATCTGGTGGTAAGGACAACCAGTATGCCAGTGCATCACTGCATGTGGAAAGTACTGTATAGTAGCATTATTTAACTGCTGTTCAAGCTTTAATTGCAAGAGAAACTTTCTTTGTCCTTGTCCCTCTCTGTAGTGAACCTCAGTGTTTACAGCATCCACACTATGCTCTCCTGTTCTTTATTTATTATTATTCTGGGATCTTCCACCCTTTTTTGGCACTTAATTAATCCAGCATACTTTCAGCTATACAGGCCATTGAGGTCTTGATCTGTTCAACTCTTCAAGGACATCCCTGCTTGTACTCAACTTTTTTTTAATAACATTTATACTTTTTTAATCTATTCAGCTTTATATTTTGCAATACAAGTCAATGGGAGCTCAAAGTGCTGAGTCAATGACACAGTCTTGGAGTGCTTTATTCTTAAAATCATGCCCCTTTCAAACACATGGGGAAATTCTACACTCAGCATACATTCAACTATTTCAGGTATCAAAATGTTCAGCTCTTCAAAGACATTCATGCTTCTATTCAGAAGTTTTCTAAACTTTATACTTTAGAAATATTTATCTAGCAAGCGCAGGCAGGGGTTGACCTACTCACACCAAATGACCAATAGGATCACAAACTATTGAAGGTTGCACCCCTGTCCAGGGTGGAGCAACCTAAGAAGATAAATGTGTTGTAAAAACTTAATTCAGGATTCAGAAGCCGGTTTTCCTGTGGGAGCTCTGTCTCTGAATCCAGCGCCGTAAGACCTACCTGTGATCAGACTTTCAGTAAACTTTCTGTTGATTTTAAACAGTCCTCTCCTGTCTTCACTTCTCGTGCTTCCAACAAAAGAATTGGGTTAATTTCTAACAGTTCTATTGGACTATTTTCATATCTTAATAAGTTCAGCATACCTTCAGCTAGAAAAGCCATTCAGGTATCAAAATGTTCAGCTCTTCAAGACCATTCCGACTTTATTGCATCTCATCCTTCAGATTATTCAACAAAGAACTTCAGCCATTGCTTCTCAACTGTTTCAACAAAGAACTTAAGCCATTTTTTCTTAACTGTTTCAACAAAGAACTTCAGCCATTTCTTCTCATCTTTCAGCTGTTTCAGCAATTGATTTCAGGCATTTTCAGAACAATCTTTCAGCTTTTATTAGCATCCACATGCATTTTCGCCAGGACATGCATTTCTCTAGTTATTATTCTTGAATCTTCCACCCTTTTTTGGCACTTAATAAGTCCAGCATATTTTCAGCTATACAGGTCATTGAGGTCTCTATCTGTTCAACTCTTCAAGGACATCCCTGCTTGTACTCAACTTTTTAAAACATTTATACTTTTTATATAGTTGTTGTTGTGTTGGTGTCTTGCTGGGTTGTGCTACTAGCACAGTCATTATCTGGGAGGAAGCCATTGTCCTCAGCGTTGTCCACTAAAAACTGCAGCAACACTACAGCTCAACAGAGGAATCAGTGAGTCTGTTCTCTGCACCTCCATCACTCTCTGGTTTGGCTCAGCAACCAAACAAGACAAGTACAGACTTCAGCGGACAGTGAGGACGCAGAAAATAT
>NW_018128147.1:164390-167474 GCF_001952655.1 Monopterus albus | reverse complement strand
ACCAAGTGGGAGAAGGTAAAGGGAAAAAAGAAGGGGTCCAAGGACCGAGCCTTGTGGTACCCCATACACAAGGGGCTCAGAGGAAGATACAGCATCTCCTAGTTTCACGCAGAAGGATCTATCCTTAAGATAAGATCAAAACCATTCCAAAGCTATACCCCGGATACCCACCCAGTGCTCCAAACGAGAAATAAGGATATTGTGGTCCACTGTGTCAAAAGCAGCGGTCAAATCTAAGAGCACTAGGACCACACAATTCCCTGAGTCAGTTGCAAGAAAAATGTAATTTAAGACTTTCACCAAGGCTGACTCAGTACTATGCAGGGTTTTAAACCCTGATTGAAAAGTCTCAAGAATATTGTGCTAATCTGAGAAAGCCAGTAACTGAGCATAAATTATCTTTTCAAGGACTTTGGAGAGAAATGGCAAATTTGAGATGGGCCTAAAATTTGAGAACACTGTGGGATCCAGACCAGGTCTCTTATTCAGTGGCCGCACCACGGCATGTTCTAATTGTTTTACAGTCTGAGTAAGAAGCCAAAACAACATACAGAGGGCACCTGCAGACTGCAGCCATTTCCCGACAGGTCCTGCTCAGACAAGTAGAGTTGACTGCCTTTGTTAATTAAGCTGACGATGAAGAAAAACACAGCTGCCACCAGTCTGTAACCCTGGTTCTTGGTCAATAGCATTCTCCCATTTCTCTGGGTGGGGGTAATAAGTGGTCTATAGTTTATCTTGCACAGTGTCTTTTCTTAAATGCCAACATGGCAGGGACAGTACACATCCGTGATCAGAACAACTCTCCAGCTCTGACTTATCTACAATGTTACTATGGTGAATTATTATCTTAGACATGACCTGAAGTTCAAAAAATGAGGTGGACATACACTGTAGGTTGTAGTACATCTATGCAGAAGAAGCTCGGTTTACACAAGCCTCACAAACTCTTGCTGGTGAGATTTTTTTCAAAAAATATGAAGTCTTGCGTGATTGTCATGGGCTTCTTGTTTGAGGAGAAAAGAATAAATGGTGTAGTCACTGTGATGGAAATGTTGTTCATTTACTACCCCCTAGTGGTTGATTTGTTGATAAGTTTTGTTTTTCTTCCACATGGTAAAATGATGGACAGCCTACAGTGTGTTACTGGTGTTTACCAATGTTTTCGCCTTGGAGTAGCTATGTCCGTAATTGAAAACATGGAATTATTGTTGTGCTAGTGTGTTCACTAGAAAATTATTTAGTCTTTCACACATTGGTAATTTGTTGATGTGAAATGTTCAGCAACATGTCTCGCTTGTTTGCTAGCTCTACTATGTGTGTAAATGTGTAATGCTAGCGGTTTATTTTCCTTTAGTGCTCATACTTGTTTATTATCCTTGTAAGTAGGAGCCAGTTTATTTAAAGTTGCACAAGCATAATGTGTAACGTACATCGTGCATTAGTGTGTAATATTTCTTGTACATGCATAGTAAGTTATCTATTTTTGTATTCGTTTCAGTTTTACAGACACAATCAGTAAAGCCACATGTTTTTGCCTCCTATACAGCTCAGTAAAACCCAACTAGGCTAGAACCTGGATCCCCTTTTAATCCCAAAGGCTCCGCCCCCCTACCACTTACGTCACACCGGCATTTAATTACATGGCAATGACAAACATCCAGACCAGCACCAAAAAGCCGAAAAGCAATGACACAGCCCACCTATGTGTGCATGTACATCCACACGCCCCACATACTTACTTTGTCAGCAATTTTTGACGGGGTTACTCCATCACAGTAATAGTTTAAGGATTTCCTTGAATGGTCATAATCTCCAGAAAGTTGTGCGTTAATGTCAACTTGCCTGACATCCACCAGTGCCATTTTAAAAGCAGAATGTTTTGACTGTACCTGGTTTTGTGGATATAGTTTCCCTCCTGCTGCTTCACTGTGACCAGAGGATGTTGAGAAAAATACAGGGCCTGAGGTTACTGAATGCTCCTGTACAGGGACTCGCTGTTTTACCTGACCGGGTCTAACCTACAGGCAGCCAGCCAGGTGAATGATCAGCTTATTGATTTTGGTTACAATATGGGGTTTCTCACTTGCCCATTTTGTTTAGAGTGTTACACATTTCTTTTTATTGGTGTATATACTGCTGTTTACCTACAGTATCTATCGAGGAGAAATTCAAGTTAATTAATGCTGTTGTGTTTCATTGTGCTGTCCATTTTTAATACTCTGGCTTGAACATGTCAGGTAGGATTTGAGATACTGTCATTGTTGAAAACATAGCTTATTTGTTAGTGTTTTTTTGTTGCCCCATCAAGCTGTGTTTCCCATGTTCAAAACTCAGTGGTTGTTGTAGGATAATGTTAGGATTCAGGTTAGGGAAAACACATCTCCATGGGGAAACAGATTTCAACACAGCACTGGCAGCAGGAGTTGTGCGCATTCACTAACTATCCTCTCCTTTTTAGGAAGAGTTTCTTGAGCTTTATCATTCTGAAATAATTATACACTATTTGAAGTTATGATGGGTGCAAAGCTAATTTAGAGGTACCCAAAATTTTAACTTGCATGCATTTTGGTACTCTGTATTTGGTTATTAGTCAGCTCCCTGTTGGTACCTTCTGATGTTTCTGTGCAGTTGTAGTTCTCTTGAAGGCTGCGTTACTTGTATTTATGTCCAGAATTAGTCTTTTCATGTTTAATGTATTTTTCCTGAACCGGTTGTCTTACCTGTGTTGTAATGTAATTCTGAGCTACTCTGTTCACCTAGGCTATTGTGTTTTTCCCTAGTCAGCAAGCTCTTACACCTTCACCTCTATACCCGGTGTTTCCTTATTTGTGCTACTTTATTTACCTGTAACTTTGCCACCATAGCATTAAAGCCTGTTCTTGCTTTCCACGTTAGCCTTGTCCTGTGTCTGCATCTGGGTCCTCTAAGTAAAACCCTGACACACATACTACTTATTACTTATTATTTTGTCAGTTTCATAGAAGTATAAAATGTTTGATATTTCTCTGACTCTGGCACCTGATGTTTGACATTTTTTCCACATATCTCTTTCTCTCAACTTCTGCCTCTCTCTTCCACTTC
>NW_018128147.1:159353-164184 GCF_001952655.1 Monopterus albus | reverse complement strand
TGTGATTGTTACTTTCATGATGCCCTGGTGGCAAAGCAGCCATTTGCTGTGTGGGAACCAGCTCCTTTTGACAATGTACACTCCAGTAGTATGATAGCTGAGTGGGTTTTCGAGAGGGCCAGTGCCAAGCATCTGGAGAACTGAGTGAAAAGAAATATGGTGGTGTGTGATGGTGATTTCCATTTAACTATATTGTATAGAGTTGTAAGCCTATCCAGCATGTCTTCTTTGGCAGAGCACAGTTGTGAGATTCTGCTTACCTTCTACCTTGTTGTATGTGTACCTGCATATTGTTATCAGTGTTATGCCAGGAGAGTCCAATTCACTGATCACTGATTCCAGGCAGCCCAGGCTTGAGTTATGCCAACATCTGCACATTCTCCTGCAGCCTGACTCATGAGTAGAAAGGCAGGGAGAAAATGAAGGAGACACATGAGAGGCTGCTGTGTGGGAGGGAGATAGCCATGGGCTGTGAAAAAGAGAAGAGGTCACTGACAAATGAAAGAGACAGAACACAAAGCAGCATGTCTGATTGCTCCAATCACAAAAGAATGAGACAAAGGTTAAAGCTGCTCTATTCCAGGAACTTGTTGCTCCATCTCTTTTTCTGATGTGCTCCATTGATTTGTTTCTAATCTAGTTTTTGCTTTCTGACAGGACTGACTTCCCTCAAGCATTAATTATACCTCCCATGTGATTTATATCAGTGGGCTCCAACACCCAGCACTCTTCCCTGACTAATCCAATCGGTTCCACGTCTGTGGCCTAGCCACTGTAGCTCTCACCCAATCAGATCTATTGAGTAGGTGTCATAAGCATTTCCCCTGGCATACATCCCCCTAGAGCAATACCACCCATGTGTTCTTGACAGCTCTGCCACATTCATTGTTCTAAAGTCCTCCCATGTAGAGTGCACTGTGTCACACCAAAGCACAGCTGTAATGAGGCAAGATGTGTCCAGTGCAGAGTCTGTAATCCACCCACACACCAGCTCATGGATGAGAAACTGATTTTGAAATAGTATAAGGTAGTATCTAGAAGTACAGCTGATCCATAGATTATTGTACTCCTCAAGATGGGGAAATTACTGAACTTTTTCTTCATTGGGATATCTAAAAGAGAATGTCAAGTTGTTTGTAGGTGATGTTTGATGTGCTTGGTGGCCTTTGTCAATCAGGGTACACCTGTGTGTACATAACTGACCAAGATGAGCTTTATATAGAAACTACAGCAGGACAGCATGATGAACAACTTTCTGCCCCCACCATGCTCTGAGGATCTGGGTACCCTTAAGAAGAGACTGTCAGTGGACATCCTGAGGAGCTGGGCCCCAGACCTGAGGAGCCTAAGTATGGGGCTCAATCTCAGTTTGCGTCCAGTGAAATGGCCCTCACTAGTTACTGTGTGCAAGTTGAAGCAGACACAGACAGAGAAGCTAAAAAAGACATTGCAGCACTGAGGATGAATCACAGGTTAGAAAGCTTGGAGAGTGATCAACATCCCTTTGTTGGAAGGTCTTAATTACATAGTTTAAGAATGTAAGATATCAGCATGTAAGATCCTACATCAATCTCTGTTTAACTACATTTCAATCCCACTGACATAACTTCTCTTTAAGGGCATCTACACAAAGAAAGCAGCATCAACATAAACTGAAAGTGCAAAAGAAAATTTTCATAGGAAGAGCAAAAACAGGCAGTGTGGTATAAAACCATTGAGCTCATTGGGTAAGACTATTTTAATCTTGACTAAACAAAGTAACTCCTTAATGACTGCTATAGTATCCTTAATTTTAAGATGCACTGAGAGAACATCTATATGTGCAACATTAATGACATCATTCACTGCTCTGATTTTACAGCCATTTATCTATGTAATTAGAAATACAGCTTTCCATCAAATGAGTTCCTAAAGAGCCCATGTGCGCTTTTCCTTGTTTTCTGACTTACCTACAGTGGTACAACGGTGATTTATCATCTTAAACGTGACCAAAAGATCAAAAAATGAGGTGTACTTATGTTCTAGTACATCTATGCAGAAGCAACTTGGTTTATAAAAGTCTTCCAAAATCCTGCTCACGAGGCTTTTTTCTCCCAACAATGTAAAGTCTTATGTAACTGTTTACTGGTCAGTCTCCAGGCAGCAGTGTGTTCCTGCGAGCTTGCCAAACATCCACCGGTGCCATTTTAAAAGTGGAAATTTTTGACTGCACACGGTTATATGGATATATTTTACCTCCCACTGCCTGCATTGAATTTGAATTTCTCCTCCATAGATAGGTAAACAACGGTATATGTACCAATTACAATGAAATCAAATCAATCAAATTTTATTTGTATAGCGGCAAATCACAACAAAAGTCGTCTCCGGACACTTTACAAAGTGAGGTCTAGATCTTACTATTATCACGATTTTTAAAGAGGGAAAACCCAACAAATCCTCCTTGAGCAGCACTTGGCGACAGTGGGGAGGAAAAACTCCCTTTAACGGAAGAAACCTCTGACAAACCCCAGCTCTTGGTGGGCGGCCTTCTACCTTGACCGTTTGAGGTGAGTGGATAGTGGAGAGACAAATGAAGAAAAGCAACAAGACACAACAAATAATCAAACACTGGTCAGGTTGATGTGGCCAGTGACTGCTCATCAGAGACATAGAGCTCCAGAGCCAGGGCTACCTGCAGAAAGGTACAGGGAGAGAATGAGGACACACCACGAGAGAGAGGAGACACACAGTTAGTGACATGTAGTGTGGCATATAGATGGATGGTGAGAGAGGAGAGGGGAGGGGAGGGGAGGAGAGAAACTCAGAGCATCATGTCCCCCCCGCCAACAGCCTAACCTTATAGCAGCATAACTAAGGGAAGGCTCAGGGTCACCTGATCCAGCCCTAACTATAAGCTCTATCATAAAGGAAAATCTTAAGTCTAATCTTAAAGGTAGAGAGGGTGTCTGCCTACTGAACTGAGACTGGGAGCTGGGAGGAACTATTCTGCTCCAGGATGTCACTAAGACCTTGCTCTTCCTCCACTGCATAATCTTCCCACTCATCAAATGGCACTCCTTTTACTCCTGGCCTAAAGCCATCAGCCTAGTCCGCCACTGTCTTGGGGACCCAATGTAACCTACTATCTATTGGAGTTTCCACCCATTCCTTCGGGCTTAGCACTCCTCACAGCAGTCTTGCTTTTGTGTGGCACAGTCATTTTTTCAACTGACATTGTCCTCCTCGTTGTAACGATCACTTCAACTGGCTTCACCGTCATATCCTCCTGGTTCGAAGCTGGTTTGGCCAAGCCAAAGTCCTTGCAACAATTGATTTGCTGTCTTGTACTGGTCCACTCAGGGGTTGCAGGACTACAGATTCTTCTGTTGCACTTGTCATTCTGTTGGTGCGTGGCAAGAGTGTGATACCAACTAAATTAATTCCGATAAACCAATACAATTCAAAGGATCATTTAATATTACAATTATTCTGAGTAGAGTAGTATTTAAACAGATACTCTTGTAGTTAGGGAACAGAGAACAGAGACTCTCCTCTTGCAATGGAATAAGTAAAGCCTAGGAAGATTGTTAAAGCACCAGTCAGTCAGGTCAGGTCATTTGTTATCAGTCCTGAATCAGTCAGCCCCAGTCAGTCATCTTCTCCCCAGCCGGCTGGTTTCCCAGAAGGTACCTCGTCTACTGTTTACTGCAGCATGGTCCTTCTTCTCTCTCTCCTGGCCCCCTCAGGCTCCCTCCTTTATCCGCTCAGCCACTAGCTACTTCTCAACAGCTGGACTCTGTCCATCTTGACGTCTACCAGGGCCCCCCTTCTCACTCCATTCCGGGAAGACAGGAAGGTTGACTCCCAATGTTCTGACACACAGGGTTCATCTCTGACCATACTAGGCCTTAACTAGGATTCTAAGTATTAATTATATAACCACTTACATAAGCCCATTGTCCACCTCACATGAACTCAATAAACACACAATCACTCAGCTCTCCCTTACACGAGCTAGTACCAAATAAGCTCTATATTGAGCTACATACTGTTCTATTACATATTTCCTCTGGAATCTGATTTATTATTAACCACTTACTCCATGTAACATTATATGTCTCATTGCGCTGTCCCAATGGTGGTTTAAATCCTACTCTAATCACCGAGACATCTTGCCAATTAACTTCTCTTTCCCCCACTCTGATGGAACACTGATCTTCTCCCCAAGAGTCAGGGGTCTGCTTGCCCACCATCCAGAAATCCACTCGATTCCACAAACACGTCTTCCAGGTATTTGATCTGAATACACAAAGAGACTGAAAGTGTCTATGTTTGAAGTCCAGGGTTGCTTAGACATATGCGCAACCCAAGTGTCATGCTCCGTATATCTCCAATCTTTATCATTCGATGTCCACTCTTGCATACCTGGCCATTCCCTAGGTGTAGCCCTTTTACTTCTTACCACAGCTCCATCATCCCTCCCTTGCTCTCCGTCCTCTGGAGAGTCAAGGAAGTAGAAGCACGGCTGGATCATGACCAATATCACTGTCAGGAGGCGTATCAAGCTCACTCCCCTCCTCTGACACTGGCTGCTGCTCCAGGGGATGTTCATTTTCTTCTTTTGGCACCACTTCCGCCTCAAAGCTGTCTGTGTCCTCAGGGACCTTCACACAGTGGTTTAGGTGATACCACGTAGGTGAACCTTTCACTTGCACTACACGGGCAGTTGCACTGACCACCTCGTATTGACCTTCACATTGAGGAAAGTCCCACTTTCTCCTGAATACTCTAACATACACCAAGTCTCCTGGTTTCACTTTGGCTTTCTGTCCTCCTGGACCTCTCTAGC
>NW_018128147.1:157971-159332 GCF_001952655.1 Monopterus albus | reverse complement strand
TAGGGAAACAACACGGAAGGAGATACTCCTGTGTATATTAGTCATTTGCTTCACATATGACTTCATGTCATTTGTCAAAATGTCCAAAGAAGGATGCTTCATGGCTCTGTACACTGGTGAAGGCATTGGCCGGCCAACCAAAGCCTCATGTGGTGTTAGCCCCAGCGTTCTGTGTGGCATGGTTCTTTTGACACAACATGTACAATAAAAATGGTTTCTCATAGTCTGGGAGAGCAAGAGCCGGTGCTTGCTGCAGTAATGATTTGATTGTCTCAAATGCCATATTTCCTTCAGAAGTCCATGTCAAATTTGCCCGGAGGTTTCCCACACCTCCCACTGTAACCATGTCTCGCAATGGTTGGACAATAGTGGAATATACGTCAGTCCACTCTGCACTGTAGCCAGTCATTCCCAGGAATGTCATCATCTCCACCACTGTGGTGGGCCTAGGTGTCTTTGACACCGCTTGCAACTGTGAGGGGGACACAGCTCGCGAACCTTCTCAGATCAATCTACCCAAATACTCCACTTGGTTCTGACAATACTGTAGTTTGTCTAGAGAGGCTTTATGTCATCTCTCAGCTAACATGGTCAACAAGGTCATGGAGTCTTGGTGGCACATCTCAAAATCTGACACGCACAGAATGATGTCATCAACGTACTGGAGGACAGTGCTTGAGATCTTACCTGCCAAGTCCTCCATGTCCTCTTTCAGGACTTTGTTGAACATATGTGGGCTATGTTTGAAGCCCATCGAAACTTGCGTATAGATATAAGAGTGTCCCCTATGCGTGAATGCAAAAAGGTGCCGACTGTTCTCGCTTAGCGGCACACTGAAGAATGCAGAACACAAATCAACCACTGTGAACCACTTGGTGTCCGATGGAACATTTGACAACAAAGTATGTGGATTTGGAACTTCAGCTTGAAAATCTTCCACAACCTCATTTAGAGCTCGCAGATCATGCACTAATCTATACTTACTTTTGTCAGCTTTCCTCACTGGCAAAATTAGTGTGTTACTGCATGGATTTGGTTCAGCCACCAGCACACCTGCTTCCAGCAGGTCTCGTATCGTCTGCTCAATGCTTGCCTCTGCCTCAGGTTTTAGCGGATATTGCGGTCTCCATGGAGGTCTGCAACCTGGTCTCAACCTTACCTCCACGGGTTGTGCAGACTTAATGAATCCCACATCAGTGTCATGTTTTGACCATAACTCTGCTGGCACTCTGGCCACCATTTCTTTTTTGACATCTGAATGTTGATGACAGAACACAGGTTGGCAGGGGAGTCGGATGACCTGAGCATGAGCCCAGCCTGAAGCAGATATGAATATCTTAATAAAAGATCCATCTTCACTC
>NW_018128147.1:150463-157735 GCF_001952655.1 Monopterus albus | reverse complement strand
AGCCAAATGTCTGGCTTTGCTGTGGATCCAGACTTGTAGTATTGAACAGTGCAGTGAGGACGACAGATGGGGGACAAGACTTCTGGCATATTGGCTTTAATAAAGTCCATTCATGTTTTAGCTGGCTCCATAAAGGTGTCACTCAAATCACTGAGCCAGTAAACCACTGCCTAAGCTTTTCTCGCAGTCATTTGGCTCTGTGCAGTGCCGACAAGCACTCCAGCCGGGGTGCACTGAATTTTACAATCCAGTTTGCACAAAGCATCTCATCCAAGCAAATTCACAGGAGTTTGATCTGATATTAACACGGGCCGTTCAACAGTTTTTCCCTGAAATTGCAGAGGAACAGGGTGTGAAATGGGAATCAGTTGTTTCATCCCTGAGAATCCGACGATCCGTACGTATTGTCCAGATCTTGGGAGGTGATTACTTCCTGTGCTAAACAACAGGAAGTTTGGCGCTTGATGTCCTTGCAGAGACCTGTACAAGGAGCAGAAAGTTCACCCTGACCATACTACATGTTGTGCATTTACTAACATTAACTATTAACTATATTCTGATCCTATTCTGATTATATTCAGTTTGCTTTAACCACTACACTGACAAACTGGTAATGGCCAACCAACTGGATATAGTAGTGGTGGACAAACAGAAGAAGAACTAGAAAAGAAGTGGAAGGTGAAGGTACAAGTGGTCCCTGTGGTAATAGGAACATTGGGGGCTGTGACCCCCAAACTGGGAGAGTAGCTCCAAAGTAGGGCGAGTGGGGGATTTTTATTTTATATATATTCATGTCGTATAAATACACTTGTCTCCACATATACTCAGCCATACATGAAACCAAAGTAAAAACCTAGGAGTTTGTGTGGGAGAGGTCCAGATGGAAGCTACCACCTCTTGTAAAACTTCAAAACTCAGGAAACTGAATTACACTATAGAAAAACAATAAGGGGCAGATACACTATACCAAAAAAGGCTAAATAGAATCCATATCCCAATTATTTTTCATTTCAAATATCTGGCAGTCAGCACTGTAGGATGTTTGTTAAATGTAAACGAAGATGATGAATGATGAGCAATATGTACTGTACGTTTGAGTAGTACTGCTGCAGTGACAGTGGGAGAGAAGTGGCAGCGTCAATCATTTCAGTCTGTATCATAACTTCTGGTTTGGTCCAAGTGACAAAGGCCTCTATTGGCTAAATGACAGGAGGAAGTCAGAGTCTGCAAAGGGACAAGATGAGGCGAATGGAGTGGAACTTTAACTCAGGAGACTTCTGATCATTTTCCACTTTGGCTTCTTTTAACCCTCCTGTTATGTTGCAGGTCAAATTGACCCACGAACATAACTGCTGAGCAGGCATCACCTGAGAAATGAACATAACAGGAGGGTTCCCTCCTGTTATGTTCATTTCTTCATATCAAATATTTGTCTCATTTAAAGCAGTTATGTTCGTGGGTCAATTTGACCCGCAACATAACAGGAGGGTTAAGATAACAATGAATAACAATTAGTCATTGATTTCAAAACAAATATTACAATTTTCATCATTTGGTCAGTGGGGCATACAGCAAGAATGGAATATGAATGATAAAAGATAATGTATCTAGTAAAGAAAGAAAGAAAATCCAGAAAAGTAACCATACCAGAAAAATTTTGTATCTCAGCCTCTCGCGGTCTGTAACTATCCATCCTCTTTAAATAACAAATACTCTTAAATCAAACACATGGGCAGTGTTATCCATACATGGTGCATAAGAGAAAAGAAAATTAAGAAAAGATTAAGATGTCAATATAACTCAAAGGCTATGATCTGGAATGCAACCATCCCAACGTTTTCTGATTTCGAGTTGTACAATGCAGACACTGCAGTAGAGCCATAACAGGTGTAGTCAAAGAAATGTCTAAATAGGTTTTAACAGTATGAGCACTGCCCTCTTTAAAATGTTAATATTTACTTTTTCTAGGGTTCATGATATATCTGTGTCAAAGGAATTTTAAATAATGCAACGAAGTGACTGGAACATTTTAAGCAATATTCTTTACTTGCAGCAACGAGACAAGTCAGCATGAGCATACAGAGTTGTCTGAGTGAGGCAGGTTCATACAACATAATATATAGTAAACAGGCGCACCCTGATAACATGACTAATCATACTGAGACATGCTTATCCTACAGTTGACAGTTGTGTCTCTCTTCGCCTGGAACAGTATGTGGTTGATTACATCACAGTACACAGAGTTACACATGAAAGAAAACGTCCTTCAGCTTCAGTTTCTTGCGTCTCTGTTCTGAAAGTTTAAAACACATTGAATAGTATATAATGATTAAAACACAGCAAAAATAATGTATAATAATGTAATTCTTATGACAATCTGTATGATGTTTTCATGCATATCTGCATGACTCATACATTCACTCATTGCCTATTAACTATAATACCTGTGTATGACAGGTGCCTGCTTATGGTGCCATCCAGCAAATGAAAAATTGTTACAGCTAATTGTTGACGATACAGAGATTCACAAGCTTGTGCCCTGGATACAATTATGGAAAGTATAAGACAGTGAAGGGCCCAGATGTCTCTCTAACACTAAAGATAAGGCTACCCCTTTTCTGCCCCTTCTCTCTCTTCTTCTCTTACAGGCCAGCCCAGCCCCGATAATTGTCAACACAGACACTTTGGAATCAGTGCCTTATGTGAGTTTGAATTTTTTTTAATATGCCTGTTGGTGTTTTCAGTCTGTCAGTATTTACAACAGATTTGAGCACATTTTCATTCTAATACTGAGTTTGAGGTGTGATGTTTTAGTATGAATGAAGTCACAGTGATGAATTCTTAATGTTTGTCATGAATGAAAAAACAGCACTAGACTTTCTAAAGACCTTCATCTCTATCACTTTTCATGGTATTTTACATCAAAACAAATAAAGTTAACTGTGGTGCAAAGCAGAAGCTGACTAGTGGTGTAGTGTAGTGTAGTGTATTATTCACAGTTAGTGCTTATGTTAACAGTTGAAAATGTTTTCCTTATTTGCTTGCTTTTTCCTGCCAAACATTACACACATTGTTCATGTGATAGAGCTTTGCCCATAAACTGAAGCATCAGGTTTTTATCATATACAGTAGTAACAGCTGAGAAAATACTGTTTCTCTGCTGTTGCTAATTAAGTCTTCAGGTCTTGCTTGCTTCCAAAATCACACAAATAATAATATCTGATAATAATATCTGATGCCCAACTGTGAATATGATATACAGCGTTTCATATGTTTGTGAGCTATTTTTGTATGAATGCATAATGACGGAAGCACTCACTGCTAACTAGAGAAATGCATTTTCTGTTGAAAATGCGTGTGGATGCTATGTGCTGAAGGATCGCCCTGAAAATGCTGAACATTTTGACACCTGAAAGGCATATCTACCTGAAAGTATGCTGAAGTACAATTTTCCCATTAATTTGAAATGGGGGAAATTTTCAAAATAAACCTAAATATTTCAGAAGGGTGGAGTGTATAAAAATTCTGAGTCAAAGCATGAATGTCCTGGGAGACTTGAACATTTTGATACTGTCGTGGCTAGAATGTGATACAGACTAAATTAATTCAGACAAATCATCCCAATTTAAGTAATCATTTAATATTACAATTATTCTTAACAAAGTAATAGTTAACTAAGCCATCTGGTAGTTAGGGAACAGAGAACAGAGTCACTCCTCCTGTAATGGAATAGATAAAGTATTAAATAAGAAGCTTGTCATAGCTCCAGTCAGTCCAGTCAGTCAGTCTGTCTGTCAACCCACAGTCAGTCAGCATTCCCCCTACGGTACGCTTTTCACGGTAGCATTCTCATCTTCTCTCTTTCTTCCTCTAAAACCCCTTCATGCTCACTCTTTTATCCACAGCTTTCCTTAGGCTGTTACATCAATTTCTGAACTTAGCTTCCTGTCTCCAGTTTTAGGAGACAACACCCTGAGATGTACTCAAAAACAGGCAACATCTTGGCCAACATATATAAGCTTATTGTTCAGCTCATGTGAACTTAATGAACCCATAAACACGATTCTATTATATAATCCATATTAACATGTAACTTAAACCACTACAGTCCCTCCTCCCATAGTTTTTAGATTATGGGACTTTGGAGCTCAAATTATGGAAACTCAAAATATGACCATGTTGGCCTGAGACTTTAACACCTCTAAACTCTAACAGTTGTAGCTAAACATTAACCTCTTCCTGCATCTAAGGTCAAATCTAAAATAATTTCCTGTCACAGAACTAGCGAGTCCTCAATAAACCTTTAACCTTAACAAAGTCTTTCTCACATACTCTAATGAAACATAACTTGAACAACTCAGTCAGTCAAGTCTCTAGCTTCTCACACCTTTGCAGAGTTAGTAGTGATTAACTATGGTGAACAAATTAACTGTATGAAAGGACATAACTTCCTATTCATAACAGATTCAGACAAATGAACAAACATGAACATAAAAGTAAACAAAAATAAACAACCAGCATGAGGTGACTCTGTTCCCCTTGTAGGATAAAGGTTCACCCTAACAGAAACATTCATAAACACATATATCTGAATACATCACTTCCTAAAACTAATCAATAAGCCCAAGTAACACTACAAATCACTAAATAAACCTTATCTTCCTACCTCATCCAAAAGGAAAATAGAGATCAACTTTTATTACAGAGACAAACTTTTGATCTAACAGAGCAATTCTACACTAATCCAACTCTCTAAACTCTAAAAAAACATGCTTGTACACACAATAAGTACTGCCTTCGCATGGCAGAACTCTCTACTTTCTAATTTGCTAATTTCCTAATTTCCACAACTTTCTAATTTTACGTGTAACACAGTGAAAATAAACAGTCATAGAAAAGAAAGAATAACCGACCAGGTGATCCTCTTTTCCCCGCACATAACAACAGTTTCAATGATACACATGTCTGTACTGTAAAACAAACAGCTTCAATTCTGCTACAACTCTGTCCACTGCACATCCAGACAAAAACCCTTGGAGGGCAAAATTTCTGGATGATCCCCATTCTTTTCTTTTGAGACGTAAAAAACCCCAATGATGATGAATGCTGGGGAAAACCGTCTCCAGGCTTCTTTTGGGCGATCACCATCAAGGCCTGCAGTGAGACTGATTGTAGGAACCAGACATAGTGTAAATTCTGAAACTGAACTCAAAAATACAACATAACTGTAACACAAACATTTGTAATGTAACTAAACTACTTCTATAAATGCTCTAACCAAAAATCTTCTGCTGAGAGATGAGCTGAAAATATGAAAATACTCAGTGATAATTAAGTAGTGAATATATGAATGACAAGATACTAATAAGTGCTATGCATTAATTGTGTACAGTATGAATATATAAAATATAATGTCCAAGTCCATTGTCCTTTGATCAGTTCAGTTCCTTGCAGTTTCACTCTGTCACCGTCTGCTTTCTTCCATCCTCACCGGCTGCAATGTTTCAATGGATGCTCTAAGCATGACTGACCTCAGTACCTCTGACTTGCACTCCCTCCTCATGAGGGTCAGATAGAACACAGCTGAGTCATAACCCGTACTGTCATCAAGGGGAGCATCAGCTTCACTCGAACTCCCTCCTCATCCAAGGAATCCCTTGGATCACATCTTCTCCTTATCGAATCAGGATCAGCTCCAAGCCATCTCTGTCCTCAGGGTCTTTCACATCATGTACGGGCCTCCTTCGCAAAGGGGGTCTCTCCTCCTCCGGGGCACCTTCATGTACATGACATCTCCTGCTCTCACTTTGGACTCTCCATCCTTTTGGGCCTCTCTGTCCTGCAAAGAGGAAACACAAACAACACAGACCACACAGGAGCAAATACTCCTGCACATAGTATTGACTAGTCTAACATAAAATCTCATTTCCCCATCAGGATGTCAAAACATGTGCTTTACAGCATCCACACAATTAATTATCTCTGTAAGATACAGGAGAAGACTGCCTTCTCCATAGCTAATGTCCATGTTCCAGAAATAGCTAATGTTGATTAACCATTGCCTTAAATCATTTCCCTTGAGGTGAAGCCTGTTTAGCACAGCAGATATGAGTGGCCCTGGAAAATACCTGTCACCTTTGATTTAACTATGTAGAGTTAGCCTTAGTGTAATGCTAGTGCTTAGCATCATACTCTATGAATGTAATTAAATAAAATTATTAAGCAGTGTTTTATTTTAAAGCAGTATTTGAAATAAATATGGATTGAATGTCTTCACTCACTCAGTTTTTTGTGTCCTCAGGTCAATGGCACAGAAATTGAATGCGAGTTTGAGGAAATCACTCTAGAGCGGGTGAGTAGCTTGGATCCCACAACTGTTTAACCTCATGCAGTCTATGAGCACTCATCTCGTCACTGTAGAGTGAAATGGTCTCATAAAGGCTCTAATACTTTCCAGAATATTCCTCCTGCCTCATGAGAGGATCTGCAAACAGTGTGCAGCCCAGCAATCTCTGCATATACAGTATCATCAGCTGCTAGATGTGGGACAAATGTAATTCTCTTGGTATTCTGAGGACTTTTATATGTTCAGACTATCTTATGTCACCATATGAAAGTAATGACAAGATTTTTAATGATCTGGACACCATACACTGATCTTTTGCAGCTCCCCACTGGACATTAGAAAGTGAATTGACAATTAATTTGTTCAGATTTTTGTTATAAAGGCAGGCATGAAACATTTCTTTCCCTTACAAACCAGTTATGACTAAAGCAAATGTGGCACAGTTGGTATGAGTTCATAAATGAATCTCTAAGTCACTGAGATGGGAATATTGGTGAAGTGGATAATAACAGGTGTAAGTGGCATTGAAAAAGGCAGGCCAGCAGCAAAGATGAATATCACCAACCAACAAGCGAATCTGCACTGGGCTTTCACAGAGATAGGATTAAATGCTCAGTAGTTGCTCAGCATCCACACTCCAGGACATGCATGTTTATCATCTTCCATCAGATTATGGCTACAAACACAGGAAGGCCTGTATCTAGTCCCCTCAAGTTGTTGCCCTGGAGAGCTCAACAAAATTTTTTGAGTCAGTCCTCTAGGCTGTGAGGCCCTGCAGGGACACTCGGTGGGTTCTGTAATCACGAGAAGCTGCTGTTCAGCCTACAGTGTAATCAAAGCTTGACTTTATGATTGAGTATCCAGTGGATTTTATTTGCAGAGCCAACATTTATAAATCATCATCATCATCATCATCATCAACTTTA
>NW_018128147.1:143379-150192 GCF_001952655.1 Monopterus albus | reverse complement strand
AAAGGGGCAATGCATTCCACAACTTAGGAGCCCCCACAGAGAATGCTCTGTCCCCCCTAAGTCTCCTCCTAGCCCTCGGTGTCTCCAGGAGCAGCTGATCAGCTGATCTGAGGCACCGAGAGGGGCTATAGGGATGCAGCAATTCTGTAAGATAAAGGGGGGCCAGACCATTTAAAGACTTAAAAACAAATTAAAAAATCTTAAAATGAATTCTAAAACACACCGGCAGCCAACCTAGAGAAGCCAAAATGGGTGTGATATGGTCCCTTTTGCGCCCTCTAACCAGTAGACGAGCAGCAGCATTTTGGACTTTCTGAAGGCTGGCAAGGGACGTCTGACTGAGCCCAAAATATAGGGCATTACAGTAAACAATAATCCAGACGAGATGTAATCAATGCATATATTACTGACTCAAAATGCTGCCGCAAAAGAAAAGGCTTTACTTTTGCCAGCTGCCGGAGATGATAAAAACTGGCCCGTACAACCGCATTCACCTGATGTTCCATTCTAAAATCAGAGTCTATTTTAACACCCAGGTTTGTAATGGTCGACTGCACGTACTGTTCTAAGCAACCCAAATCAACTGGGGGAAAATCACCAGAGTTAATTTTAAATGCAGTGCTTCATAGTGGACACATGATAAGAGGGAGCCAGGATAACTCAAAGGAAAGAGAATATGATGGGGACTTGTGTAGGATGCCAGGGCCATTTTGTGGTGACAAGCTGATGAATTAACAGCCCTGACTACTTTATAATCATAATAAGAGCAGTGACACTGTCAAGCCATACCACCATGTCAATCAACTCATGTTTCAATATTTGGTTAACTTTAAAAATTTTTTTATTTAATTACCTATTTGTCAACAGAATCAAAGGTCAACATTTAGAAAAGAATATTTGAAAAATGAATAAGACTGCATGCCAGGACATATTGTATCTGTTTTCACAGTGCTGCCAAATAGTAGGCAAGATTTATTTTGACCTGTGTATCAATGATCCCTATCCAGTAGTATGGGAATATGTGGGAGGAGTGTGGAATACTTAAGATGACTCGAAATATTAGAAATTAATTAAATACAATTTTAAAAATGTATTGTAGTGTATTGTTTACTGCTAGATACTTGCATCATTAATATTAGCTGCAGTGTAACAGTACCAAGAAATGGACTGTTTGCTCTCCATTGAAATTACAGCAGTAGGAATCATGTTCTCTCTGTTGCATTTGCAGTTGGACTGTTTCCATGATATTCAACAACATCAAACTGTTAAAATATTCTGTTGTTGTGTTGTCATGTTAACATGTTATCTGTCTGCATGGCTCATTTTGTCACTGACTGCTTTCCATGGCCACAGGGTAACTCAGGGTTGGGCTTTAGTATCGCCGGAGGGGCCGATAATCCACACATTGGTGATGACCCTGGCATCTTCATTACCAAGATAATCCCTGGAGGTGCTGCGGCAGAGGATGGACGTCTGAGGTAAGTCACTTACGTTAGTAATGGTCAGTATGTCAGGTCTCTTCCTGAACCAAAGTAGATTAATAATACATTTGGTTACCAAAAGCAAGATGGCGCCACTGTGTTTGGCCGGCCGTCTGCTCCTCCTGACTGTTTGTTATTTTGGTATTTCTAAGATTCCTTCTGTTTCCCCTGTTTTGGTATATGATCGCCTGTCCCTCCTAGAAATAGGTAGGTCAACACTGAGTCGCCACAATATCTTTGAGAGTTATCAATCTGAGCGACTCCCACCCCCTTTGGCGTCCATACCTTTTTTCCTCCGACGTTCTGAGGGACCATGCCTGGGCAGGCCTTGTCGAAGGCGACGTGGCAAAAGAGCTGGTCTTCACGTCAGGCTGAAATCCATCCTAAAGGCACCGATGCTCATGGATCACCTCTGGGAGCACGGCCTCTGCGGTCCAGGCTGCACTGTGGCCCAGAGCTATTTCTTTCTTTGACCAGTTGGCCCAGATCCTGAGTCCCCTCGCCCCCACTGCCGACTGGTGAGGCAATGGGATCGACGGTGTTTCCAGGCCTACCTGCGCTCAGTAACTCGGGCCGACCCTTTTATTACTGAGACCTGACTGAAACAAGAGGAAAATGGCCTCTTTTCTGAACTTTTGCCGGCTGAGTATTTATTTTTTAGTAACCCACGTCTCACGAGGAGAGGAAGTGGCCTGGCGTCGATTTTCAAGCCGGCGTTAAAATGTCACCTTCTCCCCACTATAACATATGCCAGTTTTGAATTGCAGCTCTTTGTTTTAACTCGGCATTGTCTGATTTTATGTGTGGTTATTTACCACCTGCCTAAATTGAAGGATTTTATTAATGAGTTTGGGGAATTTTTGGCAACTTTCTTCCTCAGTTTGACTGTTTCCTGATCTGTGGAGATTTTAATATTCATGTGAATTGCCCGTCTGACCATCTTACGTGTGAATTTGATGCACTGCTGGAATCTTTTGATTTAATTCAGTCAGTGCACTGCCCCACTTATCAACATGGCGCTACCCTAGACCTCGTTATTTCCCAAGGTTTGACTTTGTCCATCACAAATGTGTCAGACTTGGCCATCTCTGACCGCTATTATTTGTTATTTTTATTAATAATTATTATTTGTTTTGAAATGTAAGCACCGGCTAGTGTAACCAGATCGTCGGCCACTTGTCAACGCTATCTATAGGATTATTCCCCCCTCAACGGCGGCGGACTTTACAGAGGCTTTTGTAGCCTCCGATGCTTTATCGGTCCAGAGCCCAAGACTTCTCTTTATCCTCTGAAGCTCTCCTCTCTTCCCTGGATGCTACCTGTGTTCGGATTATGGAGGCTGTTGCTCCCATTAGAAGGAAGAGAGTAAGATACATCTCAGTTCCTTGGCCGAACGAAACCGTGTGTGCCCTGCGGAGACAATGCATGCGGGCGGAGTGGAAATAGAAAAAGGATGGCCTACACATCTCATTGGGCATTTTGAGAGACAGCCTATGGTTATACCAGGGGGCTGTAAGAGACGCGAAATTTCAATATTTATCCAACATTATTTTGAAAAGCGGCCAGCATCCAAGAATTCTCTTCAAAACCATTGACTCAGTTATCACTTCTGTTGGCGCCCCTCCCATTGAGGGATTGGTGTCTTTATGCAATGATTTTCAGAGACACTCCATTGATAAAGTCAGGACCATTAGACAAAATAGTCTTATAAATTGCTGCCTGTGGAGGGGTGAGATCCCCGCTGCTCTTAAGCATGCGGCAGTAAGACCACTCCTCAAAAAATCGAATCTCGACCCCTTCCTGGTTTCTAATTTTCGTCCCATTTCTCGGTTGCCTTTTGCATCTAAGGTAATGAAAAAAGTTGTCCTTACTCAGTTGCAGTCTCACATAGCTTGCCTTGGTGTGGCCGACAAATTTCAATCAGGCTTTAAAGCCCGCCACAGCACGGAGTCCGCTCTGGTGAGGGTCCACAACGATATCACCATGGCCCTGGATGCAAAACGGTCTGTTATGTTAGTCCTCCTAGACTTATCTGCAGCTTTTGACACCGTCGACCACGCGATTCTACTGTCTAAACTTGAACTTCTTATTGGCCTGAGAGGGTCAGTCCTAAATTGGTTTATTTCTTTTTGGATGAATACAACGTTTTCTGTTGTCATTGATGGTTTTGCTTCTGACACAGCTTCTCTTACTTCAGGTGTCCCACAAGGCTCGACCCTGGCGCCGCTACTATTCTCCTTATATATGTTGCCATTGGCATCTATTATAGCAAATCACAATGTCTATTTTCATTTCTATGCTGATGACATTCAGATCTATATACCGTTAATACAATCTAATCAAAATCCACTTGCCCCTCTAGAAGACTGCATTCGAGACATTAAGAAATGGCTAGCTCAGAATTTCTTACATTTGAACGATAGTCAAACTGAATGACAGCGGCTTCAACTTTGACAAACAGGTCAGAGCCGTTGTCAAAACCAGCTTTTTTCATTTAAGGCTGCTAGCTAAGGTCAAGCCATTTTTATCGCGTTTGAATCTAGAAAATGCTATTCATGCTATTATTATGTCACGCCTGGACTATTGTAATGCTTTGTATGCTGGTTTGTTGCAATTCCTGCTCCAAAAGCTGCAACTAGTCCAAAGTGCTGCAGCCCGGCTGCTGTCCAACACCCCCAAATATGCCCACATTACCCCGGTCCTTCGCTCGTTACACTGGGTCCCAGTGCAGTGGAGAGTGCAGTTTAAAATTTTGTTGTTTGTCTTTAAGGCAATTCACAGACTTGCTCTGCAGTATCTCTCAGATTTGCTGACTGTTTATACCCTGCATAGAGCACTGCGATCCTCAGGGCACTTGGCCCTGGTGGTCCCACAGTCTCGTTATAAGAAGTGGGGTGACCAATCTTTCGCTGTCCAAGGTGCCAGACTGTGGAATTCTTTGCCGCAGGAGCTCTGGAATAAAACCGAATTATTGATTTTTAAGTCAGTTTTAAAAACTCACCTTTTTACCTGATGCACCTGATGTTTAAATGCTTTTTATTTCCTCATAGAGACAATGTTGTGTGATTTTATTTTATTTTGTATAGTTTGTTTTAGATGTTCTTATGTTAGTAATTTTTACTGTACAGCACTTTGTGCTCAGACGAGTTGTAAAGTGCTTTATAAATAAAGGTTATTATTATTACTTACTTACATTTCCTCATACAGGTTTTAATAAAAGATAACTAGGAAAGATTTCAGACCTGACAGGAAAAAACATGTTTGAGAAACTTGCATGTCTCAGAGACATCTTAAAGAGCAGTGCCTGGAATTCAAAATTATTTCATCAATTTCTGTATATGTTTAGAGTGTTTCCTTGCTTTTGTGCTGCCCACTGGATGAATCCCATTTGTCAGACCTTCTACATGGTGGTCCTTTGTTTGAATGGGTCCCTGGGGAGTTGGTAATTATAGTCATATAGTAGGTACTTGTATAAAATGTGCTGTATGACTTAACAAAAAATGGATTATAGTAAAATTGTTTCAAATACTGTCATTTTCATATATTCATTGTCCTATAGCACCATCTTCTGTCTGCTTTTTAAAGCTACAGTGAGGGTTAACGCTTCTCCCAAAAACCTGTTGCATTCACAAATTCTTTGGTATTCTCATGTCTATCTTTTATTTGCATTGGAGCAACACAAAAAACCTAAATCTGATCCATTACATGCAGTACTCCAGAAATGGCCTGGACACAATTACTGACACCCTCAACTTAATGTTTGGTAGCACACCTTTTGGACAAAATTGAAATCAGTCCCTTCCTGTAACCATCAGTGAGTTTCTTCCTTCTCTCTACTGGAATTTTGGACCACTCTTCTTTTGCCATCTGCTCCAGGTCTTTCAGATTTGAAGGCTTCCTTCTCCCAGCTACTGTTCTGAGATCTCTCCACAGGTGATCTATGGGATTTAGACCTGGACTCGTTGCTGGCCACTTCAGAACTCTCCAGCACATTGTCTGAAACCATTTCTGGTGCTTTGTGAAGTCTGCTTTGGGTCATTGTCCTGCTGTAAGACCCATGACCTCTGACAGAGACCCAACTTTCTGACACTGGGCCCCAGAGTTTGTCTTCAGATACCATAATGCCACACACACAGTCAGGACATCCAGGGCCTGAAGCAGCAGAGCATGTTATGGTTAGCCCCCCTCGCCAGGAGGGTGAGGGAGAACTAGGGGTAGGACTCAAGATAGCCGACCCAGGTGCTAGTACGAAAAAAGGTTTAATAGGGAAAAATAAGACAACGACAACGTAACAACATAACAATGTCCATAATACATACAAGCGAAGGGGGAGTGATGACAACGGAAACCAGGACGAACAGGTACACTTACAAACTAACGGCAGGAATCAGGAGAGCAGGAGGATGAGGGCAGACAAGTGAAGGACAGAAAAGGTAGCAAAAAGAAACCCGAAAAATCAACAGCACGGGGACCATCAGCGTTGAGATCTCGGTACCTCCTGCGAAAAGCACAAACGGGAATAGTTCAAGCCAGAACGCACAGTGACTGTCAGCGTAGCCTTCTAGTCCACGTTTCAAGTGCAGTTTAGACATAAACCTACTTGGTGTGAGTGAGTCCGTTAGTCATGATAACGATAGCAGCAACAACCGGTTAACAATAACATTACCATTAACAATGACAATGATCCAGCGACGGCGGAATGTCCGCCAGAGGTTTAAATAAGGAGAACTTAATCATCGGGATGCACCCCAGCTGTGTGCGTTGACAAACCAGTTACTAATTACTGGAATGCAACACAGCTGAGGTGCAGAGCCCACAAAACGGAGGAGAGGCAGCGGCCGCCGAGCGGCCCTGACAGAGCAACCCCAAAACCTCAGTGAACCTCCACTGTGCTTGACTGTAGGGACCGTGTTCTTTTCTTTGAAGGCCTCATTTCATTTTCTGAAAACAGTAGAATGATGTGCTCAACGCTTAGTCTCAGCTGTCCACAGGACATTCTCCCAGAAGGATTATGGCTTCCTCAGGTAAGTTTTGGCTTTATGTGTCTGTGTCAGCAGTGGGATCCCCTGGGTCTCCTACTATAGTGTCCCTTGTCATTCAGATGGTGATTGGTAGTGTGAGCTGACATTCAGTAGTACAGCTTGAATTTTTTCAAACAACAAAAAGCTCTACTTTAGTCTCATCTGTCGACAGGACATTCTCCCAGAAGGATTATGGCTTCCTCAGGTAAGTTTTGGCTTTATGTGTCTGTGTCAGCAGTGGGATCCCCTGGGTCTCCTACTATAGTGTCCCTTGTCATTCAGATGGTGATTGGTAGTGTGAGCTGACATTA
>NW_018128147.1:134416-143055 GCF_001952655.1 Monopterus albus | reverse complement strand
GGGATATAATGTATAGGCCTGGTGGGTTCAGGGTCTTTCATCTTACATCTGCCTGCGTGCAGTTTGGAGGTGCAAGATACCTGAGCGTGTAATGTTAATTTTACCTGTGATCCTTTGAATAAATCAGCACTGCTTTGAAGTTACTTGGACTGTCTCGTCTCTCAGAGTTAGCAATGGTAACAAGAACCAAAGACCAACAGTTGCAATCTGACATCTATTTTCCTCCTTCGTCCACATCCAGGAGATTAGCTACAGAACAGTGGACACAACTGGAGATGGACTTTTCCACTACTGTGGTTATCAAATCCTCAGACATTTCTTTGCTCTTCTTTCTTTTGTCCATGCTCAGTGTGGTCCACACAACACAAAGGTTGAGTCGACTTTTCTCCATTTTAACTGGTTGCCAGTGTGATTTCTACATTGCCAGCGCCTGTTGGTTGCTACAGGTGAGTTTCATTACAAATTGAAGAAGCATCACAAGCTGGAAATACAACAATTTCTGGTGATTTTGAAAAGGTGTCAAATTCTGTCCAGTTGTTCCAGTGCAAACAAAAGAAATAAACATGAGAATACCAAAGAATTTGTGATTGCAACAACTTTCTGCAAAAATGCAGGGATGTGGATATTTTTGGCCTGACACTGGTGAAATTCACAAAGCTACAACAACAAAGGGATAGAAACAAGGCACTCAGTGATAAGAACAGAAAAGTTAGAGAAAGTTTTATCAATATAAAAAGATACAACAAAGTAAAACAATTTTGAATATTGCACACTGGTATGCAATATTCATATACATATATTTATGTGACCTACTAAAACTAAGTATAAAATAATTTACTGTAGGTATTCTATCTTAATGCTTTATCACAGTATGAAGGATGAGAATTCTAATTTGTATATATCATTAGTAGTTTTGAAACAGAAAAAATATGTTTAATGCCATGAGAAATTATTTGTAAGTATTAAAAATTTTTTTTGCTCCGCTTCCCTCTGGTGTGTGTGTGTGTTGTGTTGGGTCCCAGCTGGTCCCCATGAACACCCTTCTGGAGAGCTGGGCTAGGTGTTTGGGTGTGAGGGCCAGGGCGTGGCTGTATTGGTTGACACCTCAGGGGTGTGCTTGCCCATATGCACAAGTGTCACACATAATCCAATTCACATTGTTTCCCTATCACACATCACGTAGGAAGTACAAAAGTACCCCTTCTGTCAAAGTGAGGTGTGAAAGGATCATTTATGGCTTTTTGACCACGCCCATATTTGACACCTTGCTTCCGCCCGCTCATGAGCCAACCACAGTTTTCTGGATTTTATTATTTTAGGATTTGCAGGTGTCTACAATAAAAGCCACAGATGGCAACAATAAGAGTGGGGTTTCATGTGGGAACACTGGTAGTTTTGAATAAAAAAAAAAGAATTATCTACTTTAGCTTATAGAAATAAGGAAATACAAACATTGCCCTCTCTACTCCTCCATCAGTGCAGTGTCCCCCACTACTTTAAAATCTTGAAAAACTCATTTTGCACAGAGTTCTCTGGTCTGTGAAGACAGCATGTTACCAAATATGGACAATGGGAAGATAAAAACAGTGAAAAATGCTAGTACATGTCCCGACATGCTCCTGCTGCTTGAATGGAGGGATGGTGGATCAAGGGAAGCCTGGCTGTGAGGCATTAGGGAGCCAGGAAGAGGATCAGCTGGTCGCTGCTGTGGAATATCTTACTTGTTCTTCACTAACCTCAGAATTTTTTTCGCTACTAATGGGACATGATTTACCCATTGTACATGGCTGTCATTTGAACGGCGAGAGATGCTAGTACACTGCCCTCCTGAGGAGTGGGTGGGGATCAGAGAGCTTGCCAGTTTTGAGACAGCATAGCCTGGGGAGAAACGCGAGGGACACCGCTGGATTTGTTGGGCCCACGCTGTATATTGGATTTAATCTCCTTACTCTGGAGGATGTGTCCATAAGTCTTTTTTTTTAAGCCATTGTTTAGATAAAATGTTGTCTGTGATGAGAGACCTGTTGTAGGATTTGGTAAAAAAAGAAAAAAAAATTCGTCTACTCACTGATGCTTCCGTCCTTGTGTTCGACACTCAGCTGCTTCGCGATACGCTACCCGACTCTATGGCTCTGCACTCACCAGGTGTCCATCCCCTGACTCAGCACTCCAGCTCTCTGCTCCCGTTCTTCTTTCTCTGGCTCTGCACTCTTCAGCTCTGCACTCCTCTGGATGTGTCAGTCCTACTCTGTGATGGTGGTGGTGCTCAGACCTGTTTCTAAGGAAAGCCTATTATCCTTTGATGATTAAAAAACATAATGGCTAACTTGTTCCCACGTGAAACCCCACTTTTATTGTTGCATTGTTGTGGCAAAATTATCTATTAAAGCTCAGTGAGTGTAAAATAAAAACTTAACATCAACTCAGAGTTATTACATATTTATTCCTGCAGGAAGGAGCTATCTCTAAAGAGAGTGTCTAACCCAGTCTGTAGAAGATAAATGTTGATAATCTGAAGCCAAGACAATCAGACCTTACACCCACACACTATTCTTGTGCAGACAGTTTAGTCATCTCAGTATGTATGTTGTTCTGAGTCTCTCTGCACCTCTCAAAGCATTCCATGTCCACATGTCAAATCTTTACAAAGGTCAAACAGATTAAACAATTATTTGAAGTTTTGCAAATACATAACATAGCACTATATCATTTTATCAAGAATTTCTTTCTACAGGTGCTACCATAAAATTCCCACTACAGCATCTCTGGTTTTTATTGTAGACACCTGCACATCATAAAATAATAAAGTCTGGAAAACTGCATGGGTGGCTCAGATGTAGGGGAAGCAAGGTGTCAAATGTGGGCATGACCAAACGTAATACATATAATATGCTCAACATTGCCTGCAATCACACATGTACATACAGAAAGATCACTACTGTGAGTAAATATGACATACAGTACTGCTAACCAACACACACAGGACCCTATCTTGCAACTTACGCATGGTGTGTGGTGCAGGTGATGTGTCTGTGTTTCCTAATTTCTGGCTTGCACGATTTTCATTTTTATGACATGCGCATTATGTTGCCTTTTTACCAAGCAGTAGTCTTTTGGTTTCATGCCGGCAGATGTTTCCAGAAGACAACAGGTTGTGTGCAGGTAAATGTTTGGTGTGTTGGTAATATGGGGGCACACAATGTGACCGTGCCACTGACCACCAAAAACCAGGTCTGTCGGTTAACAGTGTAATTGTCATTTCTAGTTCATGGGCACTCTGACCATGTTGTGATACACACTTGTCCTTGGACATACTGCGCAGGACATGCAAAACTTAAAAAACAAAAAGATGACTGTGTTCATTGGGTGTTGTGCACATCAATATATATGTATTTATAATAAATACCATTTTGATTAGTGATTGTGTGCCTTCACTTTGTGCATGAGCAGCTCTGTCTCCTCAGTGAAAAATCTTACTCAAATCCAACCTGTCAAGTCCACCAGTTTCCTAGAAATCTGTCAAACATTCAGACACGTGCATCTCTTAAAGGGAATGTGAGGTTCAGCAATGATGGGATAATTGCATCTTATGCCCAAAACACATCCCTGCTTTAATGAGGAGATCAAGTACAGCCCTTTTGCTACATGCACTGGCATTTGAACTGTTTGCTAAAGTAAGATGACTGCCCCTACCATAAACCGTATGTATTCACAAAACTTACCAATGATTTATATGTACCTGAATTGCTTTTTGGATAAACATGTATAGCTTTCAGGTTGAACTCTTTTCTCACAGTGGCTGCTTTGTATCTGCCTTGTATACACAGACATGCTGGCAGGTTTTGAGGAGTAGAATGTGATGAGTGTAGCCTTGCTTTAATTATTTCCAGTCATTATCATCACAAATCCACTCTGTTCTTCGTCCAGAGTAAATGACTGCATCCTGCGGGTAAATGATGCAGATGTTTCTGAAGTTTCTCACAGCAAGGCAGTAGAAGCCCTGAAGGTCGCAGGTTCTATTGTGCGACTGTATGTGCGTCGCCGCAGGCCAATGCTAGAAACCATCATTGAGATCAAACTAATCAAAGGACCAAAAGGTGAGCTCATACATCCTGCTAAGTCAAAACATCCAAAATCACATTTAGGTTGATTAATCCTAATTAATATATTAATAATTATCAAATAATTAAAATCAATCACTTGCAACTAAATCTTAGTTTTTTGACCATGCTATAGCTCAGGGGTGGCCAATCCCAGTCTTAGATGAAGGTGGAGTGAGGAATGAAAGTGACTTCCAGCTTCTGATTGAATGAAAACACCTAGTCCAGGCAATCAACAGTGAGTAGGACAGGGATTGTTGGAAAACAAGCAGAGCTGTCCTCAAGGACCAGGATTGGATTGGCCACCCCTGCTGTAGATGAACAGAGTGAAAAAAGGGTTTTCCTTGATTCAACGTAAGAATCTGGTGGTACATAGTCTATCAGAGGGAGAGTGTTAATCCAAATGAAAATGTGTTGCTTTGTTTATAAATGTGTTTGAGATTTTTATAGATCAGTCAAAATGAAACTAGCACTTGCATCTTTTCACTTTACTGTAAAACTAATCAACTGTCCAAAAAAAGTGTCAGAAAACATCAAATGTACATATATTTGGACATGTTATGCAGCATCTGCGCCATGTTGGCATAAAAATATTCTTAATATTATAAAAATATTTGGATACATATACTGCATATCATGATACACATCATCCTATCATGGTGTCATGTATTGTCTGATGCTTGACATCTGTTATATAACCATGAAACTATTTTTATATATACCAATGCACGCATTCACAGGGCTGGGCTTCAGTATTGCAGGTGGAGTTGGAAATCAGCACATCCCCAGTGACAACAGCATATATGTCACCAAAATCATTGATGGTGGTGCAGCACAGAAGGATGGCCGGCTGCAAGTTGGAGATAGATTGTTAATGGTGAGTACCTGATATGCTGGCAATAATTAAGTAACAATAACCATCTTTATAAAGTGCTTTACAAAAGAAATTACACAACAAAAGCGAAAGAACAACATGAAACAAACAGCATTATGCAAAATCAGACATCAATGAATTAAGGTAAATACTACATACAAAAAGAAACATACAGAAAAACCTTAGTTAGTACATCAGCTTATATAAATAATAATGAACATCCGCTTAAATAAATAGGTTTTCAGAAGTGAGCAGAAGGCAGCAAGATCAGAAGCAGAATGAAGCTCAAACAGAAGATGATTCCAAAAACTGTTCAAGGCTTTAAAAAGAAAAAGCAAAATCTTAAAAGTGATCCTGCACTGCACAAGAAGTCAATGGTGGGAGCAGAGAATTGGGGTTACAGAGTGTAATCGAGCCTGGAAGTAGCAAATGCATGAATTGCTTCTTCAAGGTTGTCAAAAGAAAGGAAGTTCTTAGCCTTAGCTAAGGTCACAGATATTACGGTCAACAGGACTACAAACAAGTGTAAAAAATTTTGATGAGTGCTATCATTTGATATCATTCAGGCAGTCAAATAAAGAGCTTCCTGATGTATTCATGGATCTTTGTTGTTTCATCCTGGATAGAGGCTCTGACCTCGGCCTCCTTCCTTCCGCTTAATGTACAGTCTCAGGATGCTGGACTTGGGGTGAAACCCGCCGTACATTGTAAGGAGCTTTCTTGTCTTGATGTCAGTGGCCTCTATCTCCTCCTTTGACCAGCTTATTATGCCAGCAGGGTACCTGATGACTGGCAGGGGGTAGGTGTTAATTGCCCGGACTTTATTCTTTCTATTCAGCTGACTTCTTAAGACTTTCCTAACTCTCCGCATGATTGGATCAGTGAGTTGATGTCTCGTTCACTCCTGGCATACAGCTTGATGTCATCCACGTAGAGGAGGTGGCTGATGTTGTTCCATTCTGTAGTCGGTATCCGTAAACATTCTTGGTGATGATCTGGCTGAGGGGGTTCAGTCCTAGAGCATCTCCTTGGTAGATACCGCAAGACCAGGTCAGCTGCTCTTGAATAAAGAGCTCTTGAATCAAGCTCATCTGGACCTGTTAGTGAGGCTTAGTTCCCAATCTCCGATAGTAGGGGTGATGATGATGATACAGTATCTCCCCCTGACCTGGCGTCCTGGCTCCCCCTTGCTGTAGCATTCATGTTGTACTTCGTCAATCTCTAGTTGTGATAGCAGGTGCATCTTGTGGATGTTAGAGCACTGAGCTACAAGTTGTTTCGATGTTAATCTAGATGTTGGGTTATAAAGTATCCATAGGTCCCACATCCTCTGCATATAACTCTGGGGTTACTTGTATAGTAGCATGAATGCTGAGTGGAGTCCAGGCAATTAACACCTACGCCTTGCCGGTCATCAGGTACCCCGCTGGCATAATGACCAAGCTATGAGAGCATCTCCTTGGTAGATACCGCAAGACCAGGTCAGCTGCTCTTGAATAAAGAGCTCTTGAATCAAGCTCATCTGGACCTGTTAGTGAGGCTTAGTTCCCAATCTCCGATAGTAGGGGTGATGATGATGATACAGTATCTCCCCCTGACCTGGCGTCCTGGCTCCCCCTTGCTGTAGCATTCATGTTGTACTTCGTCAATCTCTAGTTGTGATAGCAGGTGCATCTTGTGGATGTTAGAGCACTGAGCTACAAGTTGTTTCGATGTTAATCTAGATGTTGGGTTATAAAGTATCCATAGGTCCCACATCCTCTGCATATAACTCTGGGGTTACTTGTATAGTAGCATGAATGCTGAGTGGAGTCCAGGCAATTAACACCTACGCCTTGCCGGTCATCAGGTACCCCGCTGGCATAATGACCAAGCTATGATCCTGTAGGACTTCCAGATACAAACTGACAAACTGGTAATGGCCAACCAACCGGACATAGTAGTGGTGGACAAACAGAAGAAGAAGGCCGTAGTGATAGATGTAGCAATCCCAAGTGATAGCAACATCAGGAATAAGGAATACGAGAAGCTCGAGAACAACATCTAAGTGCTCTGTCCAGAAAAGTGCAGTCCTAGGAACAGCTAAGATACTGTGCAGGACCCTCAAGCTCCCAGGCCTCTGGTAGAGGACCTGAGCTTGAAGGAAGGAATACAAGACCGCCCCAAAGTGGGGGGCGAGTGAGGAATTTTTTTATATATATATTTTCCTGCAACAAAGCAGGAACCTACTGGCTAAGTAGCGCAACAACAAGCTCTCTCTTGAATAGCAAGCACTTAATGTAATTACCTTCCACCTGTTGTGTTCTCACCCAGAGTCCTTCTGTTATAATCCAGTTTCCTTGAGGCAGTGAGCTGATCTGAACTGAGCAGTAAAAAACACAAGGCAGTCTCTAAAACCCCTGACTGACCACACTAAGACTGTTCTTTGTTTGGACAGGTAAACAACTACAGTCTGGAGGAAGTCTCTCATGAAGAAGCTGTGACTATATTGAAGAACACATCTGACGTGGTTTACTTGAAGGTGGGAAAGCCCACCAATGTCTACCTATCAGACCCCTATGGAGCTCCTGATATCACACACTGTAAGTACCTGTCTCTTCTATTTGAATTGTTCAGTTGTCAGCTGACTAGTCATCTGTCATTGGTAAAATGGGACTGTCTCAAGCTGGCATTATTCAGTAAATGTAAAAATATTTTAGTGTCTCATGTGCTGCCTACTTTTTAAACACATTAGAACTGTGTGCACAAACAATACATAGCAATAAATGTACTGTTAAACCAAATCAATAAGCTAAAAAAGGCCAAAAGGCTACACTGCACTGCTGAATCATGACACCCAGCATCTTTAATATCCCCTCTAAATTATATACATTTCTTTGTGAACACAAACTGTATATAGAAATCCAACATTATTCAATCTCTAACTCAAACCAAATTTCATCATTTCAAGATGCTTTACAATAAAGCTAGATTGTACTATATACAGTAGTTGCACATAAATTTCTTGTCATGGTTTGGGACTACTTCATGTTCTGTACTTTTATTTTGAAAACTTTTTTCCTGTCCATGTCATCCTCACCTGCCTCAGCTTTACTCTAGTCTTTAACATTCATTGCCTTCACCTGTTGTGTCTCACCCTATATATTCTCCTCACTTCCCTCAGTTAATTGCTGTATATCTGTGCACCACACCTTGCTTTGCTCTTGTTGGTCACACCTTATAGTGATTATTTTTTTCTGTTTTGTTTGCTTCATAGAAATTTCTGGGCTCTCCCACCTTGTGCCTCATTTATGGACTTTGTTTACTACCTTTAGTTTTTGGTTTTGTGTTGAACTTTCTCTTTTCATTAGTCTCTGTTACTTGTTTTGTTTCACTGTAACTGCTCCCTAACAGTGCTGGGGCCCATTTCAAGAAGGAGGTTTTGTTGAAACTCTGAGTTTGTTAACCCCGAAATGAGGAAAAGTCGGAGTTTTCGGTTTCAGAAACGGAGGTAACTTAAACCCGTGAAAGCGGGGTAAGTTAAACCCGTTTCAAAAAGAGAGGTAATCTAAACTCAGAGTCAGTTACTATGGCAACTTACTCTGTGAACCTAACTTGGTTGGGAGCAGGTTTTGTTCGAGAAACCCAGAGTTTCCTCCGGTCTCCGCCCCTTTTTAAAGTGAAAG
>NW_018128147.1:132800-134041 GCF_001952655.1 Monopterus albus | reverse complement strand
AAATGATGATCAGTTAATAACATCTTGCTGTGACCTCTGGAAATAAACTAATAATTTGTGGTTGGATGCATTGATGGGACACATATTCCCATCCATGCACCTCTATGAAAATTAAAATTCAATTCTTATATTATTACATCAGTGTTGGGTCAATTTTAAAAAAGTGTTTTGATTAATGTAATAATTACTCTCCATAAAACGTATTGGATTATTTATTAATCATTACTTTACAAATCCCATATCAACCACAATAGGAATTTTAAGAAAGGGTAGACATAAAACTGCACTTTTAATTCGTACAAAACTCGGTATTTTATGCAATTACTGAAGTTACTCATTCAATTATTGAAGAATTAAGAACCATTCCTTACTTTACAAGTGACAAATAATAACATTACTAACATTATTTAGTAATTACTTACACCGAACACTGTATGATTAAAATGTAAACGTACGCATTGACTCGGGCAGCTATTTTCCCCCAAGCTAACTCTGTCTCTTTCGCCGCTGCAGCCGTGTTGCTTTTTTTTACGAAATATGGGCTCGTAGTCACTATATGCTTGTAGTAGCACATCCATTTCTGTTGGGGAAAACGCAGACCTATTTTTGCTAGGTCCTGTTGCCATGGTGACTCGTAATGTCTTCACTCCATTGTTCAGGGCTTTTTATAGTCGCGTGGCACGCGCCTAACTCTGAGTCAACCTACTCAGAGTTGATTAAACCAACTCTTTTCAGCTGTTCTGAAACCGAAAACTCCAAGTTTTCCAACTCTGTGTAAGTCAACTCAGAGTTCAGGTTTGAACTCTGAGTTTGTTAAACTGCCTTCTTGAAACGGGCCCCTGCTGAGTTAATTGTTTTTCTTAAGATGCTGTTGTGTAGCTAGATCACTGTATTTTGAAAGAAATTTTCAAATAATGTTGAAAGTTACAATCGCAAAGCATGCAGGAATTCTTTCTTGCCATCATGGAAATGTGTTAGCTACTATATTTATCTGTTTATGTAACTGCCTCGACCGGTTGGGGTGAATGGATAGAGGAGAGACAAAAGAAGAAAAGCAACAAGACACAACAATCAAACACTGATCAGGTCGATGTGGCTGGTGACTGCTCGTCAGAGACATAGAGCTCCCGGGCCAGGGCAACCTGCAGAAAGGTACAGGGAGAGAGAGAGGACACACTACGGGAGAGAGGAGACACAAAGTTAGTAATGTGTAATGGTGGCATATAGAAGCATAGGGAGAG
>NW_018128147.1:125531-130092 GCF_001952655.1 Monopterus albus | reverse complement strand
GAGCAGGTTTTGTTCGGGAAACTCAGAGTTTCCTCCGGGTCTCCGCCCTTTTTTAAAGTGAAAGGTGTTTAATACCTCATTTAATCCTTCAGTGCATTCATAGATTGCACACGTTTCCGTCATGCAGAGACCAAAATGGCGTGTCCATTCATAGAGGATCCTGTAGATGAGGACGCTGTATTAATTTTCAGGGAATTGCATTTACGTCGGGAGAGGATTTTGAGGCCACGAGTTGATTTTTTTGTCATATCCCCATGTATTTTTATTTGAGCGGTACCGTTTTTCTAGAGAGTCCATAACATATATCAATAATCTTATCCACCCATACATCAGACACATCACCCATTGTGGCCGTGCTCTTACATCCGAGCAGCTGCTTTGTGTTGCGTTACGATTTGTTGCAAATGGCAGTTTGCATCGGGGATGCAGAGCCCATTAGTAAGGCCACAGTATGTAGAATAGTTCGGAAAGTGTGCCTCACCCTCAAGCGCTTTCTGTGAATTTTTGTTGTGTTTCCTGGGCACAAACCCCTCAGAGCCATTAAAGAGGAGTTTCACAGGATTGCAGGTTAGTGGTATTGAATTCGTTTCAGTAAGGCTAATCTGAAAAGTGATGATCAGTTAATAACATCTTGCTGTGACCTCTGGAAATAAACTAATAATTAGAATCCACTTCAGGATTTCCAAATGTGGTTGGATGCATTGATGGCACACATATTCCCATCAATGCACCTACATGAAAATTAAAATTCAATTCTTATATTATTACATCAGTGTTGGGTAAATCTTAAAAAAAGTATTTTGATTAATGTAATAATTACTCTCCATAAAACCTACTGGATTATTTATTAATCATTACTTTACAAATCCCATATCAACCACAATAGGAATTTTAAGAAAGGGTGGACATAAAACTGCACTTTTAATTCGAACAAAAATTGGTATTTTATGCAATTACTGAAGTTACTCATTAAATTATTGAAGAATTAAGAACCATTCCTTACTTTACAAGTGACAAATAATAACAATACTAACATTATTTAGTAATTACTTACACCGAACACTGTATGATTATAATGTAAACGTATGCATTGACTCGGGCAGCTATTTTCCCCCAAGCTAACTCTCTTTGAAACGTGAACAGACAGGTGATGCCTTGTGGACATTCGTTTGGAGCTACAACTCTTGCGAACTGTCACCCAGCCACCTGTCTGAGATCCCGGCTGCTCGGGAATCTGTGGGGGCGGCTATCTTGGGCTAAGCTACGCCTAGGAGGCTCCACACCGGCTACCTGGGCATAGCTAGCTGGCCTATTCTCCATGGTGTGGAGCCGCGCTTCTAAGTCTGTGAGCCTCGCAGGAGAGGAAGAGGGGGAAGCCATTGCTCTCGATTAAGCTACTAGCTTAGCTAGCTTCTAAACTAGCCGACCTAAAGTAGCAAGTTAAATTTGGTAGTTAGCAAGAACTTCTGCAAAACAAGTGCTTTAAGTGGTGCAAGCGTATGTTGTCACTCAAAAATTCAGATGAACCTAGAAAATAGTGAGTTTAATTCCTAAACAATCTGGAAGCAAGCACAATGCAGTGCAAATACAGAAAACAGAAAATGAGTACGGTTTACCGCAGGAAACAGCAGTCCGTCAAAGGATAACCAGCTGATGGGTGTAACTAGGCTTTGTGTAAATGATATGAAAACGTTTGTAAAGATTGATTGGTCAGTCGGTCGAGTCTATGAACATATGTAGTGTAGTAGGTGGGAGAAGGCGTGTTGGGGAAACAGATGATGTGCTAGGATGGTAATATGTGCGTATGTAACTAGGACAGGGTGTGAATAAATACAAGGGATGGAGAATCAATCATTTTTATTCCTAGCTGGCTCCATGGTGATCACACACCAGCAGCAATGATCATACCGACAGCAGCTACACACACACACCTACTACACTGACAAACCCACATGTTGTGCATCATCTTGGGTGGCTTTATAGTACACCTACGCACCTGCTGAGGCGCGCAGCGAGATCTCACGTCGTGACACTGTATCGACGTTTGAACCGGTCACGGGAGTCACTCAGGCCAGCCGTTTCTGCGTTGGACGTCATCAGTCATGTGTCTTTTCGGCAACAATACAAGCCTCGAAGCAGTGGCTTGTGGACGATCCCTCTCCCAGCTCGAATGAGGCCTTGGTGTCAGATGGCCATCACTAGTAACTGCCACTCTGTCTTTACTCTCTCATTTTTTCTCCACAGCTTTCTCTCCAGCCATGGAAAATCACATCTCTTCCCCCATCAACAGTGGCACTCTGGAGTACAAGTCTGGTCTCCCCCCAGTTTCCCCTGGCAGTTATTCTCCCCTCTCTAAGCACTTACTGGGGGAAGAGGATATAAACAGGTTGGATGGTTTTTCCTTCTTACGGTAATTACTTCACTTCCTACAAGACTACTAGAATGGCAGGCAGCTTTTGTCCATCCCTCTCCTCCTGCTTCCCTTTTGTCTTGACTAATTTTTGTTTATGCAGTAATTTAAAAAGCAATCAAAACTTCTTGAAGTTTTGATGCATTTTGTTGGCATCACATGTTTTTGGGGGGGTGGGAGGGTGAGGGGGGGTCACTAATCCCATAGTCTGTCCAGTTTTGCCTGCAATGTTTTTCAAAGAATCTCAACAAAAACATTTAGGGATAATAAAGATGGTCTTTGATCCCCAATCAGGGGCTGCCACTATTATTAATGATCAGTTAAACATCTATAAACTAGAAGGTTCACACAAATGGCAATTTGAAAACCACTAGTCTGCTGTTTTGTATTTCCATTGTGGTGTTTGCAGCTCAGTTTTTATTTATTTAATTTTTTTCCTGCACAGTGTGCTCTTCATTGCCACTGTGACATGTCTGCTTGAAGCAACAAGTATTAAACACAATAGAGTGTAAACCTTGTATTCTGTTGTAGTACTTGAGATGTCTCAAAACCACTTTTTGAAGGTCTT
Organism: Monopterus albus; assembly: GCF_001952655.1. Lineage (NCBI taxonomy): Eukaryota > Metazoa > Chordata > Actinopteri > Synbranchiformes > Synbranchidae > Monopterus > Monopterus albus. Next base: position 127,114 of record NW_018128147.1, on the reverse strand, counting down.
GGTCTCGGAATCAACCACTTTTTTTTACCTGGTCTTGAGCAAAGCAAGATTGTTGTATTTCAAGACCATGTGTTGGAAAGTGCTTGTGCCTTGTTTTTATTTGTTAACATCATTACAAATGTTTTCCCTACCATATCAACACTTTGCAGAGCACCTTAAGCTGAATGAATGGAGAAAAAAAAATCTGAATGAATGCAAAAAACGGCACTGACTACTATGCTGGAAAAAACTGAGGTGGCTTGATCTCAAACAGAAACATAAGTTGGCAGTCGTAATAATCTGCTAATCAACAACCAGTATTTGGACAAATGCTTATGTGATTGATCATCAAGCAAATCACACAACTGATTGGATATTTCTGTGTTTTGCTGGGATGGTAGTTAAACCCAGAGTGATTAATAACTTAATACCGACAGCATAGAGAGAGATAGTATAACTGTGGCCTATTTTACAGCTAAACAAATTTGCCAACAAAGATGCTAATGTACTGAATTAAGTTGTATTAGCCTTGGAAGCTGGACTACAGTGAAGTTACAATGAGTTTCTCAGATCATTAAGTCATAGCCAAACATTATTAAAACACAAATGGCACTTCTTTCCAACAGTAAGGCAGAAAGCGAGCTACAGCCCAATTTTCATCAAAACAAGCTGCCATATGAGCTTTACCTACAAATATACATTCAGTGGAAAAGTAACATTGGTCTCTGCAGCAGCTGTGTGACCAGTGTGCAGGGACTGTCTACAAAGTGCAACACCAAAAAGAGAGTGCTTACTACAACAATATTAACCTAAATAACTCTTATAGTGTAGTAGACATGCAATCAAATTCAGTTCAGCCATTTTTAGCCTTCTGCTGGTTATACTAAAACACTTTTTTTGCATAGCCCTTAGCTCGTCCAGTTTGTCTCTGGAAAACAAATGAGCTTATAGGATTATAGCACAGAGAATGCTGTGCTCTAATTCTCACTGAGACCTGGCTTTCTGACAGAGTCCCAGATTCTATGATTCAGCTAGAGACTCTGTACATCGAGGAGACCGCACTGCTGCTTCAGGGAAGGTAAAAGGGGGCGGTGTGTGCATGTTTATAAATAACCCGTGGTGTGGAGATGTACGGACTGTTTATAAGCACTGTTCGCCAGAAGTAGAGTTTTTATTGCTGAAATAAAAATATTATCTAGCAAGAGAGCATAGTGCTGTGTTTCTGACGGCTGTGTATGTTAGCCCAAGAGCTAATGCCTCTGCGGCTCTCAGTAAACCCTATGATGTTATCAGCGCACTAGCCCTAACCCCGATGCTGTATTTATTGCTGCAAGTGACTTTAACCAGTGCAATTTATGGACTGTTCTTCCCAAATATTACCAACATGTGAACATTCCCACCCGGGGCAAGAAGACTCTAGATCATGCTTACAGTAACATACGTGGTGCTCAAAGGGCTGCACCCCACCCCCACCTTGGACACTCAGACCACATTTCTTTGTTCCTGTATCCAGCTTACAGACAAAGACTGAAACAAACAAACCCTGTCACCAAACAAATTAAACTCTGGACCCCAGAGACTGAAGGCACCCTGCAGGACTGTTT
>NW_018128147.1:124416-125057 GCF_001952655.1 Monopterus albus | reverse complement strand
ACCGGAAACATCCCTGGGAGGGCTCTTAGGGCACATGCTAGCGAGCTGGCTGATGTTCTCACCACCATCTTCAACCACTCCCTCAGCCAGAGCATTGTTCCCACCTGCTTTAAGACCACAACCATCATCCCCCTTCCCAAGAAGAGCCTGCCTGAATGACTACAGGCCAGTGGGACTCACCCCAATCATTATGAAGTGTTTTGAGAGAGTGATGCTAGCCGACATTTAGAGCAGTATACTGGACACCCTGGATCCTCTGCAGTATGCCTACCAGCCCAACAGGGCCACCTCAGATGCCATCGTGGCTGCCCTCCACTATTCCCTTTCTCACCTGGAAAATGGAGACTCCTACATCAGGATACTCTTCATTGACTACAGCTCCGCCTTCAACACAGTTCTCCCCCACAAACTCACCCACAAACTGTCCCACCCAAGCAAGGTCTGCACCCACCTCCTGACTTGTATGGTGGGCACAATGTTGTCAATGTGACTGGCTCCTGAACTTTCTGACTGGCAGATCCCAGACTGTCAGGATTGGCAAAAGGACTTCAGCCAGCATTCTTACGAACACTGACGCTGTCCTCAGTCCCATCCTCTACACCCTGTTCCCCCGCGACTGTGTCGGCTCCCACAAAGCCCTA
>NW_018128147.1:115566-123727 GCF_001952655.1 Monopterus albus | reverse complement strand
ACACTTAACACCACACAGCTGGTCAAGAAGGCCCAATGGTGGCTATACTTCTTGAGGAGGCTGAGGAGGTTTGGCATGTCGCCTAGGATCCTTTGCAACTTCTACAGCTGCATCATTGAGAGCATCTTGACCAGCTGCATCACTGTCTGGTATGGCAGCACTACTGCTATGGACCGCAAGTGCCTGTAGAGAGTGGTAAAGACTGTTGAGAAGATCACCAGGACTCCACTGCCCTCTCTGCAGAGCATTTACCACCGCAGGGTGCGTAGGAAAGTTGCTTCCATCCTCAAAGACCCCACCCACCCCCAGCACGGACTGTTCACCTCCCTACCCTCTGGCCGGAGGTTCAGAAGTGTGAAATGCAGGACCTCCAGACTGAAAAACTCTTTCTTTCCCTCTGTCATCAGACTCCTAAACAGCTGAGGAGTTTATTATCAGGAAATACGTCATGTACTGCTGACCTGTACTGCTGACCTGTACTGTTTACATTCTCCGTTTACACATGCATAATTGCACAATGGCTGTTGACTGCTGCACATGCTGCTCCCATGCAGCATACATTCTCTTATTATATTTTTATTATATTGCTGCTATTATATTGCCTAGATTTTGTGTTACTTATTTATCTACTTTATATTTCATTTGTATTTTGTGGCATTCATGTGGTTGGCAAAGTAAGAATTTTATTGTACAAGGAAACACTCTTCCTAACTGTGCATATGACAAAGTGCATATGACAAATAAACACTTTGACCTTTGACCTTTAGCTTGGGCAGTTTGTGCATTCCTTGGGCAATCTTTTTCTTTTTGTGTGACTTTAACAAGGAACCTATCCAATGACACTTGCTTTTGCCTCCTTTACAAGGATTTGCCAGATTTTACACATCTCCCTTATAAAATCTTGCAGCGTTAGCCACTCGCTTACCTTGCTCATGCTTCTCGATGATTTCCTTTTTAACTTCCACCATAATCATCTCCTTTTTCTTACCACCTTTCTTTTCAACCTTTATATTTTCTTCATCTGGGCCATTGTTGCAGTACAGATGTTGACTATACGAGTGAGGCGGGAGTGTGTCATGATGCTCAGCAGACATTGTATGTACTACTCGTATTGCAAGACCTCGCTCGTTTATCAAGTTAAAATGTATAAAAAATTTTGATTGTCTTGTAAAACACTTGCAGACCAGGTAACTCGCAATCCAAGGTTTTACTGTAACTTCACTTTTACAGTGTGGAATCACCACAATATTTAACACACTTAAATTGGAAATAAAAACCGCAATTGTTATTGTTTGGGGTCTTTGTCTTGTCTCAGTTTAGCTGGACTTGACTACAACACTACTTCATGCTACATTGCTAAAGCTTTTCTACAACAATGTTATAGCAAGAATTGCCATGGCTCCAGTATCGCACCTGTTTTTGTGGTATTGATACGGCAGCAGTGGCAGAGATATGATGTCTTGCTGTTTCATAGCTTTTTGCATTGTTAGAACCCAACCATAAAGTAGGAAATATAACTTTATCTGGCTCATGGCACATACACATTGTTGGAACTTGGCGAGTCTCACCAGGAGCTGATATGACAAATCCTTTGTCACACCTGTAAAGATAAGCTGCATCTGTGACTAGGAAATGTGAGCAGTCAATGGTAGAATTCAGCTATAAGGAATTCAAAACTGCAAGAAATCTGACAGCATTTGAGAGAACTGTAAATGCCTGATGTACAGAAATACAAAATATAAGTGAAAGGGTTTTGGTTCTTAATGAACAGTGCAAATGGAAATAAAATCCAGAACAACCTCTGATAGTTCCAGTAATTCTCTGATAGTCAGAAGGTACTTGTTTGCTCACTCACATGATTTTATTAGCATGACCATATTAAGATGGTAAATGGTCTTATATTTGTATAGCGCCTTTCTATGCTTTACAGCACACTCAAAGCGCCTTCACACTATTTGGCCATTCACACTATTTGGCCATTCACACTCCCAAACACACACACACAGGTGACATCACCGGGAGCAACTGGGGGTACAGTGTCTTGCTCAAGGACACTTCGACATGTTGAATGGATAAGCGAAAATCTGGATGGGAATCGAACCGCTAATCCCCCGCTCTACCTCTTGAGCCACATCCGCCCCCAGCTTTTATCCTTTTGTTCGGAATTTATTAGACTTTATTGTTCACTGTGTTTGATCTGACTGTTGGACGTTAGGTCAGTCTTTTCTAGCCAATGTTTGACTCCTCCTTTCTAACATGAATTTCCTAGACCTTTCTTAAGATGTTTTTCATCTGTATGATTGTGTCTGCTGTCCATTTTGGATTTGTGATGTGACAGCTGATGGGATGTGTATGTATGTATCTGCCTGTCGTCCCCATACCAGTCCAATGATCTAATCAGGTCGCTAGCTGCTAACGTCAGACGTTACCATGAAACCAGTGGGTACAATAACATTGTCAGGGATAATCTGTGATGCTGTTTCTTATGAGTCATTACACGACTTTAGGCTGGAGCAGAGGACAGACAACTCTATTTAGAGAGGTAATTTAGAGAAGTTCTTTCTAAATGTCCCACCAGAAATCTTTTTGGGTTTATGTCACACAAGTTTAGTATTATTTTATTCCTAATATTGATATTTTAGTTTTAATATGTGATTAATAATGAAACGAGAAGAGAAGCATGACAGATTCATCATCAGTAATTCCTCATAAACTTTATAAATTGCTGGTGATAAAAGTGTGTGTGGTAAATTCCTAAATGTAGCTCTGTATTTATATATTTAGATATACCAGTCATCTGCATCGTATGACGTCATCCTGTCCTTGTTCTAAGTGCAAAGATGGTGGTTTTCCTGTTCAAGTCTACATCTGCTTGTATTAACTTATGGTATTAATTAAAGGAGCAAACCATCAAAATGAAAAAAGAACAGACCTCATCCTCAAGAGCAGGAACAAACAGAACATAGAACAAATGCAACCAAGAACAAATTCCACCGTGGTGTAATCATGAGGTAACATCAGTCAGCGGTGTCGTGGTCTAACTGCTGACTGTTTGCTTCCTCCCTTGAAGATTTAGAGCTAAATCGTGACTTTAATGGAGAGGACTATGAATATGAAGACGAGGCCAAGCTTGTCATTTTTCCGGACCACTTCGAGATCCCCTTACCAAATATTGAGGAGTTGCCCGCTCTGGTCAGTGAGTTGGTGCTGTTCCTATGCATGTCACAGGGGAAGGTGCACTCAGTGGTTCCCCTTGCACTCCAGTTATTGCGCCATGTTGACTTAGTCTCTGTTGGTGTGTTTAGGTCGATATTAGAGTACCGTATGTAAATGTTTTACATCACGATCAGATTCTGGGATGCTTCCTGTAGAAGCTGTTTTCCTACCTCCAAAGTTTTTTTATATGGATAGTTTTGGTGGAGGATTTTAACATTAAAGCTATTTAGTAAGATTTTCCTCCATGTCAAAGCAAAATAAACACACATTGGGGGACAACTGGGCGCACATGTAAGTGCCTGCATGGAGGAGACACTCCTGTTATTTATTTATTTCGTTTGAGCCTCCTGAGCCACAGCCGCCCCGGGTGGCTTGTCTGATGTATTTTTCTATGTGTTGAGCTTTCATTCACTCTTCAGCAGATCAATCCAACCACAGAAAGCTTAAGATGTCTTATAGGAGTAAGTCACATCCGTGGCTGGCACCTCGCCCCTCATGTGACAGCAATAAAACTCGGGGACGAGGCACGCCCAGCACACCTGATACAATCTGCCTGGCTGGAGGGAGGGTGGAGGAGATTTCTGCAGACCCCTCATGCCCTGGACACAAACTGTTTGAACTCCTCCCCTCTGGACAGTGCTACAGGTTACTGTGTGCCAAGACAAACAGGCACAAAGACAGTTTCTTTCCCTGGGCTATTACAGTCTTGAACAGTTAGTTTATGTTTGCTCTTTTAATTTGTTTTTTTATCTGGCATATATTTTGTATTCTGTTTTTATTGATGTGCACATCGGGGGCCGTTGGGCTGGAGTCAAATTCCTTGTATTTTTTATTAATAGTTGGCAATAAAGTTTCTGCTTAATTCAGTTACACACACATAGTGACCATTGCAACATGTGTGCTTAAAGTCGCCACTGCGCTGTGACACACTGTAGATGGGGTGCTGGTGGAGAAACAAGAGCGGCTTCTAGGAATCTGAATCAGCTTTATTGGCCAGGTGTGTTGCACACACGAGAAATTTGACTCTGCGGCTCTCAATGGGTATGTAAATCTCCTTATGTACATATAAGGCTGAGAGCAGAAGTAAAGAAATGATGTGCAAACAAAGGAATGTGCATTAGGAAATGAGATAAAAGTAATATTTAAAAAGAGACCTGTGTATATACAGCACATATATATGTGTGTGTGTGTGTGTGTGTGTGTGTGTGTGTGTGTGTGTGTGTGTATAAAAATAATGCACACACAGTCTAGATGCATTCGACGGATCTATATGTACAATGTATACAGGTGTTGCTCTGAGGGTTATTGTCCAGTCACACTGTCACGGTTTAAGTGTTAAAGAAATGGCCTGGGGGAAGAAACTGTTCTTGTGCCTGGTTGTCTTGGTGCACAGTGACCTGTAACGCCGTCCGGAGGGGAGGATTTCAAACAGATTGTATCCGGGGTGTGAGGGGTCAGCAGTGATCCTCTCCACCCTCCTTTTGACCCATGAGGTGTACAGGTCTTCCATGGAGGGCAGGCTCACACCAATGACCTTTTCTGCAGACCTGACTGTCCACTGGAGACTGTCCTTGGTTGCTGAGTCAAACCGAGTTGCAGAGAACAGACTCGATGATTCCTCTGTAGAACTGTATCAGCAGCTCCTGGGGCAGATCGAACTTCCTGAACTGGTGCAGGAAGTGCATCCTCTGCTGTGCCTTCTTGATGATGGTCCTGATGTTAGACGTCCACTTCAGGTCTTGGGAGATGGTGGAGCCCAGGAACTTGTAGGATTCTACTGCTGCTAAGTTAAAAAGAATTATTCCTTGCATCACATGAAACCCCACTTTTGTTACCAGCTGTGATTTTATGACTTGCAGGTGTACATTGTAAAATAATATTGCCTGGAAATTAACGTGGGATTTAGACTCGGAAGCGTGACTCATCAGAGCCATAAATCATTCTGGGCTTCACAGCTTGAATGACAGATACTGCACTTTATATCTTTTACCATTTTTGTACAAATCACATGAAGTAGTCATCTTTTTCCCAACAGGAATTGCTGGGAAATTACTTTTTTGTTGTTTTTGTTTTTAATATTTCAAAGGTGGTTATAATATTGTGGCATTCTGCACAGACACCCCAAATGTTTTTCTACAGTGCCACCATGTGCAAGCTATAGATATTTTATTTTTATAGATTCCAAGTCTTTTTGCAACTGCGACCACCAGATTATATTTTGAATTTTGTCAAAAACTGTTTTTTTACTTCTTATTCACCACATTTCATTCTTCCCCAAACTTGGTACATATTCTATTTATAGCACCCCGGAAACAATGAGTTGGCATTTTTTTGAAACATTATAACACTGCAAAAAAACTAGTTAGGGAAAATATGTCAAAGCATCTCTTGCTGTGACATATAATTTTTAATAAGGTATAAAAGGTTTTTCCCAGCCAAACTTGACAGACTTGTGCAGCCAAGGGTTCTGAAAGAGGGTGCTGCGTTTCATGCCCCTATGCCAACAGGAATCACTATTACAGACTTCTTTTTAAAGCTCACCATCTTTGTCAGTTCTTAATGTAGGAGGGTCCTTTAAAGCTTTAATGAAACTAAAGTTTTTTTCCAACTTGTTTAAAACATTTTTTTTCAATCTATTGTACAGTTTCAAAGGGTAGCCAATTAAAATAGTGTTTTTGACTTTTTCAGCTCATGCTACCCCCCTTTAATGATCAGTCATGGTTCCATTATGTAACTTATAATGGTCATGCCACCTCTCAATTCTACATAAGTCTTGGACTTATAAGGGTTACATTTTTATTGGTTGCATTTTTTTTAGTTGGATACATTTAATTCATTTGTTCTTTCATGTAATAAGATGCTTTTTTGACAGGGTCATGTATATGTGATATACTACATTGTTCTGCAGATCATTCTGATTTCCTAAATGTGAGAATCTCTAGCTTTAGACTTGTACTTTTGAAGGAAATTCACATTGCTCCTTCTCATCTCTGTCTGTCTCGGTCACACACACACACACACACACACACACACACACACACACACACACTAACATTCTCACCTCAATTCAAAGAAGGGGCATCACACATTAACCTCGAGAAGGCAAAGTCGTTGATTTTTTTTTTTTCTGGTACAGTCACATCTCTACAACTTGTATGTGCTATATTTCATTAAGTACTATTTCAGCCCAACCCCAGATTTTTCATGTCATTCTATCATGCTGTTGGAGAGTCATTAGAAGCCATGTCAGGAAAAATCCTGTGCTGTTGTGTTCTATTGTCCAAGCAACAGCTACAGAATGATAGTGCACAGCTGGGTAATGTGGTTGAAGGCGGGAGCATAGGTCAGTGTGAGCACAAATAAAATTTCTTCCGAAATTTAAAATGTTCTACTTTAGTGTACTCTGCAGATACAGTTAAAATGAACAGTATGGCAAAATGAGTCCTCAAATTCCACAATAACTGAGAGTACATCTCCAGTAAATTCTAAGGGGAGGCGACAGTGGTGCGGTGGGTAGAGCAGTCATCTCCCAACCAGAAGGTTGAAGGTTTGAATCTTGGTGCCTGCAGTCCACGTGTTGAAGTGTCCTTGGGCAAGACACTGAAGCCCCTCGTTGTCCGTGATGGTTGGGCGTATGCAGGCAGCGGCCTGGGGCCCCTGGCTCCAAACATAATTTCGTTGACCATGTTACAATGACAATAAATAAAGCTTCTTCTTAAATGTTAGATTTTTGAATGTTGATGTAACTATTAAGACAAATGAGGAGAGAGAAGAGAATCTCGTTTTATTTTTATTTTCACAGCTGCATAAATGTTCAGAATTTGTTCTGACAGCTCAAACCTTTGCTCACGTGATCTTAAGTTATGTTGTGTTTGGGATCGCAATAAATCATCTCATGTATTAGTTGAATTCCTTAATGAGAAACTCTGTTAAAAGGAAGGCAAAATAACCTGACTAGTGGTCATTTTTAATCTTTTCAGATTTTTTGGTCTCACTATCAGTTGAAATTTTAAGATGGCGTATGATCAGAAATCAGCAAAGCAACTGTAGTTTCATGTATTCAAACTCTAAAACCTGACTGAGTTAAAATCTAATGAATAAAAGAAAGACAAAGATGAACCACAGGCCAGCTGTACAGTCTAGTTCCTTCTCAAGGTCACTGCATTTTGGTCTGATCTGGACTAACTAGCTGCCTCAACTCAGCCCATTGCTGTATGAATGATTCAGCGAGAATAATGAAGCTAACTGTCCAGTACTCTCTGGCCTCTGAATTTCACCAGTCATCACTGAGACTCAGTACAAGCACAGAAGCCAGGAATTAAAGTAAAATAAAAACTGCTATAAAAGATTTCATTCTAGTCAAGTTTTTGAGTACTTGCTCCAGGGCAGTGCACTCTTTTCTATCTCTTGCCATTGATTTCTACTGTCTAAAATATATGTCTGTGCAGATTCTCAGTCATCCAGGTCATAGTAAACTGGAAAAAGCTTAGAAAAAAATAAACTGGACTTAGATTTCTAGATTGAAGATGTTTCACCCCTCATCCAAGAGGCTTCATCAGTTCTGACTGACTGGTGTTGAGCCGGAGATATTTATCCCCCTCGGTGGTGTTTGAGTCCTTTGAAGGCCAACAATGTCCCTTAACGACTGAGTCGTTGCAGCCCAGCATCTGTCAGAATCGTTACCTGTCAACCGATGCCTATTGTCCTGGTGGGCATGTTTGGGCAGAGATCTCAAAACAGGATTGTAGATGGAAGACAAGTTGTGTCTTAGTCCACCACCCCTATTTAGTGAGGGGTGTTCTATTTTTACAAAAACCCAGGAGGTAGAGGCTTTCACCAAACATATCAACTTTGTGGATGACAACATCAAATTCACTCGTGAGGATGCCAGAGATGACTGTCTGGCCTTTCTGGATTGTGCAGTCCACTTGGGAGGGGACAGAAG
>NW_018128147.1:107733-115497 GCF_001952655.1 Monopterus albus | reverse complement strand
GTCCTTGTGGGAGGACGCTGCCTAAATAGAGGTGAACACAGGTGCAGGTAATAAAGAGCAGGTGAAACTAATCTGAGTAAGGAAGAAAGTAAAAAAGACCTAAGCTATGGTGAAACAAAACAGGAAGTAGAATCAAAATAAAAGCCTGACAGGAAACAGCGCAACCGAATCGTGACAAGTATCAGTGAGAGTCATTATATGTCTTTGAGCCCTCCCCTGTCGACCGACGCCTATTGTCCTGGTGGGCATATTTTGGGCAGAGATCTCAAAACAGGATTGTAGATGGAAGACAAGTTGTGTCTTAGTCCACCACCCCTATTTAGTGAGGGGTGTTCTATTTTTACAAAAATAGCTTCCTTAACTCCTCTCTTAGACCAGCGATGTTCTCTGGAGAAGATATGGACTTCACTGTCCTCAAAAGAATGTCCTTTGTCCTTCAGCCTCTTAACATGGAATACTCGAATCACTACTTTGAAGGACATGGCTTTCTTGTGTGTTTTATTTTGTTCTGTGGAGCATGCCTCCAAATGTTTCTTTGATCAGTGTATGAAAACTCACAAAGGTTGATTTATCAAATGTTAACTTTTTTCATCCTATTAGAAATCCCTCGCTAGATGATGGGGAGGGTCACAGGTTTGATCCCCAGCACTTCCATATGAGGTGAGATATTTAGTTTGCTCAGTCATGTCCTGCATGCCCTTGCATGTTAATCATCATGTCTTTTTTGATTTTTTGCAAAGAATTGCTCTTCAAAATAGATTTCCTGTTCACATAAGTTGGTTCCCACTGAGTACATTTAAGAAAAACAGCAGGAACCTTTTAAAGAGGAAGTTTGTTTGTTCTTAAAAAGTCTCTAACAGGTCACCTGTCTGGTGAACATGCCAACAGATTAAATGCATTATATTTGCTAATTATTTTGAAATTTTAAATTAAAACAATTTTATTGCCTGTAGAAAGCAGGCTCAGCTTTAAACACAGTCTTTATACTGTTTTTCTTGGGTGCAAGTCTTTTTATTTATTTATTTATATATTTTGCTGCCATGAATGAATGTATAAAAACAGCCTCCGCTGCACCTCTCTTCCCATCTCAGCATAAGTGCATTCATTTATGACAGGAATATACCAAACACAGCAATGTGCAAAAAAATAGAAATGCACCTGAGGACAACAGGATAATGACAGCATTTGTAGCTTTTCAGGAATTGCACTGGCAGGAAAGAGCCCCTTGTCTAACCAAAATGCTGTATCTGTGACTGTAACTATGGCTATGATGTACATCTCTATCAACTTTGTGCCACAGAGTTCATTTAATAACAGAAATGAATTCTCAAAACTGAAGTTTTGTTTTAAGTAAGTAATATTTGTAATAGCAATACCACTGCAACGTGACATATCTGAAAGGAATTAGGTGATTTTTGTATATGGATGTTAGAAGAAGTTAGAAGAACGCAAGAGTTTCCCAGTTCAGGCGATTTACTAAATGAGCTCAGGTGAAAATTGCACATATATACTACAGCATCATAATATGATACAGTCTTCACAAAGAATCAGCCAGAAAAGTTCCAGGACCCGTTTTCCAGACATGGAAGTCATCAAGAGGGCCGTGAAGATGGAGCTGCAGAGAATCCTGGGAGAATCCTTCCAGGAGTGCATGGAGGTGTGGTGGACCAGGATGGAAATGTGTGTTAGACTCGAGGAGGATTGCTTCAATAGGGAAAACCTGCAGTTTGTATAATTTTTTTTTGTAATAAATTTTTGTGACCCCAGTCCTGGAACTTTTCTGACATACCTTGTATGGTAGCAAAAGAAATTCCTGGCATCTACAGTCTAATTCTAGCCTATCTTATTTATCTAGCTAAATGCCAAACACCCTCTGGTTTCACCTTCTAAAATGTGACAAATTTGGTTTTATACTTTGACTATCAAGAACCAGATACCATTTACACCATACTGTAACAGTACTTCGTCTCTCTACCAGATCTCATACTTCTCTTATTCTTCTTGTTTTTCTTTTTTTGTGTCTCATTGTCATCAGTCCCACTCCCTTCATCCCAGCTCTGTCTCTGGACACTAACCTCTCTACTCTTGTCTTTCACTTCACCATAGGCCTGCTGAGCCAGTTTACAGCACTGTGAACAAACTATGTGACAAAGCACCTTCTCCCCGACACTATTCCCCAGTGGAGAGTGAAAAAAGCTTCCTCCACTCCATCCCCTTCCCAAACTATCACTTAAGCCTGTTCCCTGACTTGGACATCACCAGGTACTTTCCACCACCACCATCACCTCTTTGTGCTCTGTCACTATGTTTCATCTCCCCATATAGATGGCATATTGCCCTTTATAACCTCCTGGTTTTCTTTCATCTGTTCAGTTGCTCGGTTCCTACTTTGAACCCCTGACAACCAGGTCTTGCTGTTTTCTTAAGCTAGCCTTTCCTTTCTTCACTTTTCCCTCAATTCTTCATGGCTGATCTAGCAGGAACCTTTATAAACTTTTGTAACATCACAGACAGAAGGGCTCAGTTGTCAGTCTCAAACAAAAATTTGTTGGAATAAGGTGGGGCATGTTATAGTCATAAATTCACTCAGAAAAATTTAACTATGAAATTTCATGTTTATCAGTTTAATATTAGTTCCACAATATCAGCCTGAGCCTGAGAAGTATTGGAGCTATTGTACCTGCAGAGTTTCACAAACAAATTACACATGTAGATATACATTTATGGCTGTTTTGCTCCTTGTGGGGCAGTTATGACTCAGGGGCAGAGCAGGTTGGAGGTTCAATTCACGGTGCTGGCAGGACACCGAGCGTCAAGTTGACTCCGAGTGGCCATTGGGGTCAAAGTAGTGCCCTGCAGGGGACAGCACCATCATCGGTGTATGTGTGCATGTGAGTTGGTGCACGGATGGCTGCTTCAGTTCTGTACCCGAGACAGATTCCTTGTGTGTATAACATACTGTAGTTTGGATGGTGCTGGGAGTCAGACCTGTTGCTAAGGAAACCCTAATATAATTCTTAGATGTATGAAACCCTTGCCTGACCACCTGTTCCCACGTGAAACCCCCAGTTTATGATATGCAGGTGTGGTTGGGATAGGGGTGAAAGCAAAATGTCAAAAGTAGACTGACTTCCGGCTTAGCGGCACATGGAGTGAGACATGCGTAGTGGAGCTCCTACAGAGTTTGATTTTTTTTTTTTACTTTGGGGCACTATTTACCTCACCATACGGGCTAGGGTCGCACTAATCTTTTTTTTTTTTAATCGGCTAACTTGGCTTTCTACTTAAAATATGCCTCTAAGAATGCTAGAACCGGGAACAATTCACAGGCTAATTCGCAGGCTTGCTTGCGGCCTGCTGTTATTGATACACCCACGCCTCATGGTGATATTGATACACCCACGCCTCATAGTGATTCCGCTCCGCTGGTGGAGACTTCCCACTTTTTGCTGTCTACTGTAGACGTCGCCGATCTCAAGTCGGAACTTCTCTCGACCCTACGTAATGATGTTGCAGCGATATTCAAGTCAGAGCTTCAAGCAGCATTGGGAGATAATTTAACATCTATAAAATCGGAGCTGCTAGCTCTTAAAACTGAATTATCTGGCAGCATTTCATCCATGAAGTCGGATGTCACGGGACTTAAAGTCACAGTCAACGAGATGGAGCAGTCTTTCTCCACCTGTGCGGATGACATCGTTGTTCTTCGGGGAAAAGTTGAACATTTATCCAGAGAATGTGAGAGGCTGGACAACAAATGTGAGGATTTGGAGTCCACAGCTTGACGTCAGAATATACGGATTATTGGTGTTCGGAAGACAACCCTGCCTCCCTGTCAGCAGCCGGTGTGTCCAGGTTTCTAATGGAACCCTTTAAACTGGATAAAGAGCTGCTGATTGACAGGGCACACCGGTCTCTTTTGCCGAAGCCCAAACCAGGGGATCGTCCCCGTGCCATAGTCATAGGGGGGTTAGATATTTATACCCCCTTTTTCAAGCAGTGTTGTAGATGAACGATAACAATTCATATTGTACAGGTGCTGGATCAGACATCAGATCTGGAATGTTAAAGGTGTGAATAACCCAATTAAGCGATCAAAGGTATTTTCACATTTGAAGCTTTTAAAAGCTGATATAACCTTTCTCCAAGAAACTCACTTGCGCAATAGGGATCAAATTAGACCTAGCCGTCCATGGATACGCAACTTTTTTCATTCAAATTTTGACTCTAGGGCCAGAGGAGTGGCAATTTTGATTAGTAAAAGAGTTATGTTCTTCGCCTCTAAGATAATAGCAGACAAAAATGGAAGGTATCTAATTGTTGCGGGCACTCTTTACCACTGCCCTGTATTGTTGGTGAACGTATATGCACCTAATTTTAATGATCTGAATTTTACTAATGGTTTATTTCCTAAACTCCCTTTGCTAAACACTCACCATTTGATACTAGGTGGAGATTTGAATTGTGTCATTAACCCCTCTCTAGATCGCTCAAACCCCCGGCTCTCAGCCCAGTCCTCTATGTTGGAATCCATTTCTGATTTTATGAGTAAAAATGGGCTTGTTGACCTGGAGGTTTTCTAATCCTCTGGCTAGGCAATGTTCCTTTTTTTCACAGGTGCATCAATGATATTCCCGCATCGATTATTTTTTGGTTGATAATTATTTTCTTCCCAGAGTGACTTCTTCTGAGTACCATTCAATTGTTATCTCAGACCATGCCCCCTTATCTTTAAATATAAAATTCTCTGACCGGCCTTGTTTTTCTTTGACCTGGAGATTAAACCCATTATTGTTAACTGACGATGCATTTACTGCCTTTATATTTACTTCGATAATGACTTTATTGCTCTGAACAAGAATGACACTGTCAGTTTTTCAATATTATGGGAATCACTGAAAGCATATTTACACGGTCAAATAATGTCTTATTCAGCATATTCCAATAAGGTCCGCAAGGCAAGGCTACAGGAGCTGACTTTAAGAATAACAGATGTTGATAGGTTAATTTCACTTAATCCATCCTCAAATCTGCTGAAGCAACGACTTGATCTGCAGTCAGAATTTGACCTTTTATCAACAAGGGCGGCAGAACATATTTTGCTACACTCCTGCGCTAACTATTATGAAAATGGAGACAAATCGAGCAGATTATTAGCTCATCAGTTAAAGAGGCAGGCAGCCTCCAGGTTGATTCCCACAATTAGGGATTCCACCGGTTCACTTACTTCTAATCCCATTACCATCAACGCGATTTTTAGATCCTATTACTCTTCTTTATATAAGTCAGAATCTCCACCTGAACCAGTAGAAATGACTTCCTTCTTTGAGAACCTTAATATTCCAACTGTAGACTCCGATATACCTGACGGGCTGGAGGCTCCTCTTAGCTTACAAGAAATCGCAATGGCTATCAAAGCTACGCAAAGCAGCAAGGCCCTGGGTCCCAATGGATTTGGGGTCGAATTCTACAAAAAAATTGCAGATAAACTTGCTCCTCTTCTTATTTCAGTGTACAATGAATCATTTGAACGTGGCTCACTTCCGCCAACCTTGACCCAGGCATCAATAACCCTTCTGTTGAAGAAGGGCAAGGATCCAGATTTATGTACCTCATATGGGCCAGTGTCATTATTGAATGCAGATGTTAAGATTTTAGCCAAAGCCTTAGCAACTTGTTTAGAAAGGATTCTCCCCACCATAATATCTGAGGAACAAAACGGTTTTATTTAAATGTGATTTTTTTCCCCAAAATCATTCTGCAGTCCCCAAGTAGTTATTTCTATTGATGCTGAAAAGGCATTTGACCGTATTGAGTGGAATTATCTGTTTACTACCTTACACAAATTCGGATTTGATGAGTCAAGTTAAGGCAGACCTACAAAGGTGGAATTCCTTACCTTTGTCATTGATGGGTAGAATTAACACAGTGAAAATGTTTTTGCTGCCCAGGTTTCTGTTTTTGTTTCAATGCATCCCACTGTTCTTACCCAAAGTTTTTCAAATCAATTAATCAGCTTGTTACCACCTTCTTGTGGGGAGGAAAGTCCCCTAAGGTGAGGTATTCGCTTCTGCAAAAATTTTAATTTAGTGGTGGTCTTGCTTTGCCTAATTTGCAATTGTATTACTGGTCAGCGCATATTCACATTTCATATATTGGTGTAAATATAAAAGTATGTGTCAATCAAGATATATGCAAGAACAGGTTTAATGATTAATTAGGTGTAACATTGAGGGTGTGGTGTAAGAATGTTAACACTATGTAATATTTCTACTTGTGTGATGTAGAAGATAATTATCAAAGTATGTCATTATGTAAGAATGTTAACAATCTGTAATATTTTTTAGTATATCACTAGCATGGTGTAGAACAAAATTATCTATGTAGTAATACTGCTTGCAAACCAATGATGGTAAGATGATGTTATGGGGTAGGACTCGATAAGTCTAACTTCTTCCTACTCCGTTCAAGTACTAGGTTTAAGCAAACTGATAATGCATTTGTGGATATGTGTGAAATTATGTGTGTTGACATATTGACTGTCTTTACATGTTTGAAAGAATGAATCAAATCAAATCAATCTCCAGGTATATTGTGGTGCAAACTAGAGGATCAATTACTCACTTCATCCTCCTTGACAGCCTTACTTTTCTCCTCTCTACCACTGAATCTCTCATGAGAAACCCGGTGGTACTTTCCAGCCTTAAAATTTGGTTTCAGTTTAGGCGCCAGTTCAAATTTATATCTGCATCTCCTTTCACGCCTATAACAAAACATCTTTTATTTCCCCCATCACTTATAGACGGCACTTTCACGATTTGGCAGAGTCGAGGAATAAAACAGTTCAGAGATCTCTATAAGGATGGTGTCTTTTTTAAATTTTCAGATCTGAGGTCGGGCTTTAATTTGCCCGCTTCCTACTTGTTTCGCTACTTTCAGCTCCGACATTGTGCTTCTTCTGTATTTCCAAGTTTCCCGCCCCTTCCTGTCAACCAACTATGGGATGACCTTTTAACCTTGAAACCTAGTCAGACTTCTCTTATTTCTAATATATATGCATGGTTGATGTCATTTGATGATCACTCAGCTACCAAAGTTCGGAATGCCTGGGAAAGGGAACTGGGTCTGAGCTTTACAGATCAACTATGGGATAGAGCGATTCACAGTATACGTAGCTCACCATGTGCTAGATTACAACTTATACAATTTAAAGTGCTATATAGAGTCCATTGGTCGAAATCCCGTCTCTCTGAAATTTATCCAAATATTCCAGATCAGTGTGACAGATGTCACGCTTCTCCCTGCAATATGAGCCATAAGTTTTTTCCTGTCCTAGATTGCAGAGATTTTGGGGTGAATATTCTATAATCATGTTTAAGGTTTTGGGTAAAATTATCACTAAGAGTCGTCTCCTAGCTATACTTGGCCTTTCAGTAGATTCCTCATGTTGACTCCATTAATGCAGATATATTGGCTTTTACATCTGTTCTTGCAAGATGTCGGATTTTATTTTTATGGAAATCTTTGAATCCTCCTTCTGTTTCTCTCTGGTTGCGGGATATGTTTTTTCTTAAGATAGAAAAGATTACATTCTCAATAAAAGGTGCTTTGACCAATTTTTTTCATAAATGGCAACCTGTTATTGAATATTTTCAGTCTTTGCAGACCTTACCTTTAGACTGACCCCCCTTCTCACCCCCCCCTTTTTTGTTGTCTACTGTTCAACACTTGTAATGAGAGCAGTATCCAAGAAATGTCATTGTT
>NW_018128147.1:96712-106908 GCF_001952655.1 Monopterus albus | reverse complement strand
TAAATATAAAGGTATGTGTCAATCAAGATATATGCAAGAACAGGTTTAATGATTAATTAGGTGTAACATTGAGGGTGTGGTGTAAGAATGTTAACACTATGTAATATTTCTACTTGTGTGATGTAGAAGATAATTATCAAAGTATGTCATTATGTAAGAATGTTAACAATCTGTAATATTTTTTAGTATATCACTAGCATGGTGTAGAACAAAATTATCTATGTAGTAATACTGCTTGCAAACCAATGATGGTAAGATGATGTTATGGGGTAGGACTCGATAAGTCTAACTTCTTCCTACTCCGTTCAAGTACTAGGTTTAAGCAAACTGATAATGCATTTGTGGATATGTGTGAAATTATGTGTGTTGACATATTGACTGTCTTTACATGTTTGAAAGAATGAATCAAATCAAATCAATCTCCAGGTATATTGTGGTGCAAACTAGAGGATCAATTACTCACTTCATCCTCCTTGACAGCCTTACTTTTCTCCTCTCTACCACTGAATCTCTCATGAGAAACCCGGTGGTACTTTCCAGCCTTAAAATTTGGTTTCAGTTTAGGCGCCAGTTCAAATTTATATCTGCATCTCCTTTCACGCCTATAACAAAACATCTTTTATTTCCCCCATCACTTATAGACGGCACTTTCACGATTTGGCAGAGTCGAGGAATAAAACAGTTCAGAGATCTCTATAAGGATGGTGTCTTTTTTAAATTTTCAGATCTGAGGTCGGGCTTTAATTTGCCCGCTTCCTACTTGTTTCGCTACTTTCAGCTCCGACATTGTGCTTCTTCTGTATTTCCAAGTTTCCCGCCCCTTCCTGTCAACCAACTATGGGATGACCTTTTAACCTTGAAACCTAGTCAGACTTCTCTTATTTCTAATATATATGCATGGTTGATGTCATTTGATGATCACTCAGCTACCAAAGTTCGGAATGCCTGGGAAAGGGAACTGGGTCTGAGCTTTACAGATCAACTATGGGATAGAGCGATTCACAGTATACGTAGCTCACCATGTGCTAGATTACAACGTATGGTCGAAATCCCATCTCTCTGAAATTTATCCAAATATTCCAGATCAGTGTGACAGATGTCACGCTTCTCCCTGCAATATGAGCCATAAGTTTTTTCCTGTCCTAGATTGCAGAGATTTTGGGGTGAATATTCTATAATCATGTTTAAGGTTTTGGGTAAAAATATCACTATGAGTCCTCTCCTAGCTACAGTATATTTGGCCTTTCAGTAGATTCCTCACATGTTGACTCCATAGATGCAGATATATTGGCTTTTACATTTGTTCTTGCAAGATGTCTGACTTTATTTTTATGGAAATCTTCAAATCCTCCTTCTGTTTCTCTCTGGTTGCGGGATGTTGTTTTTTCTTAAGCTAGAAAAGATAAGATTCTCAATAAAAGGTGCTTTGACCAAATTTTTTCATAAATGGCAACCTTTTATTGAATATTTTCAGTCTTACCTTTAGACTGACCCCCCTTCTCCCCCCCCTTTTTTTGTGTTGTCTACTGTTCACTACTTGTAATGAGAGAAGTATCCAAGAGTTGTGATTGTTGCTTTGTATAGTGTTTGCCTCTTCTGCCTCTCCTTTATGTAAAGACAGATGACACTAGTATAGTCATTAGCATTACTTTTATTTTATGACTGTATAGAGACTGTTCTACTGTTCTGGGTGTTAGTCCCCCCCCTTTTGTGAGGATGTACTAGGTGTGGGGATGGGGAAAAAAAAGGGAATAATGTATAACATGTACAACTGTATTTGTTGAACTTATGTTTGTAAAAAGATTAATAATAAAAAAAAGTACATAGGTGGGGCTTAAGGGTCATAAATCAGTCCTTCACACCTCATTTTGAAAGATGCTGTCCTCTGTTCTTGCCTGTGTCTACAGATGGACTGTTTGTTGTTGTTGTAATAACTGTTAATTAACATTTTGTGTTGTTATTAATGTCCTTGTAGCCATCTTTTACTGTGGCTGTGCTAGAACACTTGCCCTGGCTGTGTCTTTTTAGTGCCATTCTGTTTTTCACTTTACTCGGCTGCCTCAGCATGTTTCATCTCCACTCCAAACCAGTTTGAATATATGAGAATGAGAATGATGTTAAAGTGTAGATAATGACCATGCTTAGTGGATAATGGGCTCATCATAGGAACACAATGCTAATTTAATTTAGATGACAAAACTACATGTCAACTACAAAGAATATGCTCCTCAGGTGACAAACCAATATAGTCCCAGACAATATGATCATTTCCGGTTCAATTGTAAAACTCGGTCCACCTTGGGCTAGTTTTAATCTGATCCTACCTCTGCAATTTAGGTTTACATCTTAGGCTTCACACACTCGGTGTCTCTGTAGTAGAGACAAATGAAAACACCAGGAACAAGATAAAGGTGAACTGCCCAGTTAACTGTTGTTGTTCATCTTACTGTAACCTATTATTGAGGTTTATAAGGTTCCAGGATTAATCATGCATTTACTGTAGGGGGTTGATTATGTATCTTATGCAACAGTAATAACACAAGAGTCATACACGCCTTATACATGCAACTATCCGCTCACTGAATTTGTTTTTTTAATTTAATGAAATGAGAGTATGCTAGGGTCATCATAGACTGTGCTAGGAATGAGCCACATTAAGTCTTTTCTGCACTTGGAATTAATGACTCCAGCCCCACAGCAACTTTCTTCAAACTCTTATTCATACTCTTATTAATAAGTTCAACAAAATGTCAAATCAATCCTGTGCATCAAAATGGCACTGCTGCATGATTAGATGATGTGTTTGTTATAAACTTTGTGGGGTTGCAAGGTCAGTTAAAAATGTGGGAACAATACTGCAGTCTGTCTGTGCTCTGTTAGAAATGCTTGAATATGTGCAAATACATGCTGTCAGAAGCCTGTCTTCAAGGTTAGAATTCATTGAGTGGATTCTGTCACTAACTACAAATTCTTTTACAACTTAGCACAAAACAGTGCTCATATATAGTAGAACACAGTATACACTTAACTTGTTTACCTGAGATAAAAACTGAGTTTTTGTTAAAATAGGAAACTCTAATATGTTTTTAAATAATGACAAATACAAGGCTGGCTTTGATGACAGTGATTCACTATGGGGTACTGAAACAGAGGACACACAACTGGTGCCTCAAATTGTCAATACTCAGTACTCTAACAAGCCTGAAGTAAATGGCCTGCAGTGCCCCATGATGTGACTTCACTGCTTCTTGCTCCTGTAGTTTATGCATTCACCAGCAGGCAGCAGTCTGCTGTTATATGATGTTAATACTGTATTTGGTCCTGTGCTGGAAGGGTAATGTGTTGCTTTTATTAAATATGTCAGATGTAACGTGATAATAAATACATTGGGCAAAATGAGAAATCTTTTTATTCAAAATTGTTTACTTTGCTAGATATCATTCCTGTTTGACAATGGAGAAAATTAATTACTGTCATACAGTAGGTTTCACTTCCACCATGTACACTTGTAGGTACATTAACCAAATCTTCCTAAAATAGAGTGTGGCCTATAGTTTTGTTTGTATTTGAGTCTAAACCCTGAACATGCTGCTACAGCTGTGCAGGGAGCACGTATCCTTGTTTGTACACATCATATATTTATCATGGTGTGTGCACATGAGACAGAAAGAGAAAGCAAGTCAGTGCACGTGTGAATGTGTAAGAATGCAACGAGGTTCCTTTTCCATCAGAGCTGAATTGAGGACGAGATCCTAAATAGAACACCATCCCCCTGTGGCACTCCCACAGTCTTCAAGCGCTCTTGCCTGAACAAAGCATCACTGACGCTTTCATCAATGTACAATGTGATTGTTGTTTACTTTTCTGACCTCCACTGCCCTAGCTGAAGATGCTGAGACCCACCGACGCCCCACAGTTGATGTACTATCTGAACTGTCTGTACAGGGAACCCAGGAAGGTCGTGCTCCACAAAGGCTCCACAGGCCTTGGCTTCAACATTGTGGGCGGTGAAGATGGTGAGGGCATATTTGTCTCCTTCATCCTGGCAGGCGGACCCGCTGACCTGAGTGGAGAGCTGCGGCGAGGTGACCAGATCTTATCGGTGAGTGAAAAAGAGCCACCTCAGCCTGATTTCATACATACAAGACCACACCCATGTCTAAAAACATAGTGACAAATCACAATTTGGATTTGGAATAGAAACATCTATAATAGTCTTAAATAACTCTAAATACAAGTTGTTTACATATGAATGCAAACAAGTAAAAATCTTTATATCAAAAGTGATCACCAAAAGATCCCAACTAATAAAACAAAGTGTAGGCTTCTGGGTTTCAGCATGTTTCCCTTACTGTAAGTACATATCAAATTTTTAAATGGTTGACTCTTGTTAAACATGCGTGCGCCCAGCATATTAAAAGAGAATGTAATTTTCCTGCTGTCCTAGATTCAGTTTCAGGACAAAACACTAAAAACCTGGGCCCATATTTATCAAGTGTCTCAGAAATAACACCATTACATGCTATAGTAATGCACTTTATATCGGATCTCTTTCTGTAATATGATGAACATTTACTGGAAAGCCACTCATAATGTAGCATTTGGCAACTAATTCAAGGATCATGTAGTTCACAGCCACTTAAGTGTTAATGTTGTGGTAACAGTTTCGATTCACAGAAGCACCTTCATTGGTGCTCGCGGTGATTACTTTAACATGTGTGCCATCGATGACTCCAGTATGTCCAAGGAAACCGATGAGTTGCATATTTGTAGCTGTTTTTTCACTGTTTAACAGTGAGTGGTGTAGAAATGAATGAATCTGTGTATCAGCAGTGGAACTGCGAGAGCAATCGAGGTCTTATTTATAACAGCCAATGTCAGATTTGACAGTCTCAAATCACTGCTCTACCTGCTTTGTAAAAAGGGCAGCTTAAATATGCAATGGCTGAAGTGGAGAAAACATGTGGAAGCTTTTATTGGAGCAACTGCATCATGCACAAGATGTCAGAAAAAGTATTCCAAACTATCATTTAATGAGCTCAGGGTCATGAAATTCCCATTGAGTCTGTGTGTTTATCTCTGTCTGAGTGCCACCTCCTGACAGCTCCTAACCTGTTAGGATACCTCTGGAGCTGTCCTACATTTTGGTGGAGATAGGAGTGATGTCCTAAGATAGGAATGTAGATCAGTTGCTCTTATTTCAACTACTAAAAGTAGGACCAAAAATGTATCATTCTGAATTTTTTTTTTGCCAGTTAGGTGTCATTTCCTAACTGGTGCTTTGGGCTCTGATGAGCAGGTTTTTTTTTGTTTTTTTTTACATTTTTCCAACATTTAAATGAAAAATAGTAATAAATTAATCAATAAAGAAAATAAATTTTATCTTAAAATGGTTTCTTTGAAATCCTTTGGAGTCATTTCACAAAGACTCAAACTGATGGCCAAGCCAGTCTGTAAAGGTGCTATGGCGCCGACGATGGTAGCCTTGGTCACTCGCGCTTTCTTGTGTTTGTTGTTTTTCTTTGTTTTCTCAGTCTTTTGCAACTCATCCCGGATTACTTTTACCAGAGTAGAACTGTTAAATATCAGACACCTCACACCAAACTACCTTTCTCCGATTTGTGCAAACGAAGAATGCTGTATGGACATTCTGATCAGAGGCACAGCTGCCGGCGTCAGGATCTGGAAGAAACACCGGCGTGGCAAGGGTGTGGGCGCCTTAGTGAGGCTACACCAGAGAGGGACCCGGACTCCACTCCCGTCTTTCCACCTAGCAAATCTCTGCTCCCTGGTCAACAAAATGTATGAAATTCTTCTCGTCAACAGGACAAACTCTGACTTTGCACGCTCTGCTGCTTTATGCTTCACGGCATAATACAAGTACCGGGCTTCCAGGTGTTCAGAGCGGATCGCGTAACAGAGCTGTCTGGGAAAATGAGAGGAGGTCGAATCTGTTTCTACATAAATGAAGGTTGGTGCACAGATGTCACAGCGCTACAGAGGACATGCAATACATACTTAGAGACTCTTATTATCAATTGCAAAGCTTTTGGGCCTCTGACATGGATGAGATATGTATGGCAACCTGAGACCTGGGGGATTTCAAGATGGCGCCGTTGTTGTTGGCTTGCCGTCTGACTCTCCTATGGATTTGCTGTTTTTTGATATTTGATGCTGCTTCTGTTGTTTCTACCTTGGTTTATGATCGTCTCATGCTCCTTGATATACGCAACTCGTTGTTTGGATCTTCCAGCATTCACCTAACCTATCAATTTGAACTTCCACCGCCACCACCGGCATCTATACCTTTCTTCCTTCGGCGGAGTACTGGCCCTCTTCTGGGTAGGCCTCGTTGGAGGCGACGCGGTAGGAGAGCTGGACATCATGTAAGATTGAAATCGGGCCTGAACTCACCATGGTGGAGGGAGCACCTCCTCAAGCATGGTTGCCTTGACTCAAGCTGGACTCTTACCTACAACTATCGCTTTCTTCTGCCGGCTGGCGAAGATGTTGACCCCCCTCACCCACATTGCTGGCTGGTTAGACGCTTGGACCGACATCGTTCCCAGGCTAACCTCCGCCCAGTGACTCGAAATGACTTCTCTTTGGACAAGCCAAGTCCGCTTTAGTTTGCTCTTCTGAACATAAGATCACTTAACAACAAGAGCTTTATTCTTAACAATCTTATGTGTTCACACCACCTGGATATGCTTTTTATTACTGAAACTTGGTTGAAACAAGGCAACAACAGTCTCTTTTCTGAGTTGTTACCGGTGGATTATTCATTTTTTAATATGCTGCGGCTGGCCGGCAGAGGTGGCGGTCTGGCAACGGTCTTTAAGTCGACCCTAAAATGTCGCCCGTTTCCATCAAGAGATTTTTCCAGTTTTGAACTACAAACTTTCATTTTAATCTTACACTCACCTACGTTATGTGTTTAAGCCAAGGATTTTATAAATGACTTTGGGGAACTCCTGGGTGTATTGATTCCACAATTTGACAGCTTTTTAATTTGTGGAGATTTTAATATTCATGTTGACTGTGCTTCAGATCAGTTAGTGAAGGAGTTCAACGATTTGCTCAAATCCTCTATATCAAGATTTGGCTTGCCCAGAATTTTCTTGGTTTAAATGAGAATAAGACCGAATATATCTGAACTTTTATCTATCTATGTTCCTCGTAGAGCCCTGTGCTCTTCTAATAACCTGTCCCTAGTGGTTCCATGGTCCCGATCCAAAAAATGGGGTGACCGCGCATTTTCTGTTTATGGCCCCAGACTCTGGAACTCGCTACCACAAGATTCGGTCTATCACCGAACTAGTGGTTTTTAAATCTACATTAAAAACCCACCTTTTTAAACAGGCCTTTGATCTTTAATCTGTTTTATCTGCCTCTAAATGGCATTGTCTACATCTTGTTTTATGCTCTATGATTATCTTGTTGACTGTTTAGTATTGTTTTGTTTGTTTTAGTATTGTTTCAGTCGATAGATATGTCTATGCTGTGCAGCACTTTGGCAGAACAGATAACTAGCCTGGAGCTAGAACATCCCAACTTTCCACTCGTTGTTTAACAGAGCAGGGGCCTATTTCAAGAAGGCGGTTTTGTCGAAACTCAGAGTTTGTTAACCCCGAAATGAGGGCAACTCGGAGTTTTCGGTTTTAGAAACGGAGGTAACTTAAACCCGTGAAGCGGGGTAAGTTAAACCCGTTTCACAAAGAGAGGTAATCTAAACTCAGAGTCAGTTACTATGGCAACTTACTCTGTGAACCTAACCTGGTTGGGAGCAGGTTTTGTTCGGCAAACTCAGAGTTTCCTCCGGGTCTCCGCCCCTTTTTAAAGTGAAAGGTGTTTAATACCTCATTTAATCTTTCAGTACATTCATAGATTGCACACGTTTCCGTCACGCAGAGACCAAAATGGCGTGTCCATTCATAGAGGATCCTGTAGATGAGGACGCTGTATTAATTCACAGGGAATTGCATTTACGTCGGGAGAGGATATTGAGGCCACAAGTTGATTTTTTGTCATATCCCCATGTATTTTTATTTGAGCGGTACCGTTTTTCTAGAGAGTCCATAACATATATCAATAATCTTATCCACCCATACATCAGACACATCACCCATTGTGGCCGTGCTCTTACATCCGAGCAGATGCTTTGTGTTGCGTTACGATTTGTTGCAAATGGCAGTTTGCATCGGGGATGCAGAGCCCATTAGTAAGGCCACAGTATGTAGAATAGTTCGGAAAGTGTGCCTCGCCCTCAAGCGCTTTCTGTGAATTTTTGTTGTGTTTCCTGGGCACAAACCCCTCAGAGCCATTAAAGAGGAGTTTCACAGGATTGCAGGTTAGTGGTATTGAATTCGTTTCAGTAAGGCTAATCTGACAAATGATGATCAGTTAATAACATCTTGCTGTGACCTCTGGAAATAAACTAATAATTAGAATCCCCTTCAGGATTTCCTAATGTGGTTGGATGCATTGATGGCACACATATTCCCATCAATGCACCTACATGAAAATTAAAATTCAATTCTTATATTATTACATCAGTGTTGGGTCAATTTTTAAAAAAGTATTTTGATTAATGTAATACTTACTCTCCATAAAACGTACTGGATTATTTATTAATCATTACTTTACAAATCCCATATCAACCACAATAGGAATTTTAAGAAAGGGTAGACATAAAACTGCACTTTTAATTCGTACAAAAATCGGTATTTTATGCAATTACTGAAGTTACTCATTCAATTATTGAAGAATTAAGAACCATTCCTTACTTTACAAGTGACAAATAATAACATTACTAACATTATTTAGTAATTACTTATACCGAACACTGTATGATTAAAATGTAAACGTACGCATTGACTCGGGCAGCTATTTTCCCCCAAGCTAACTCTCTCTCTTTCGCCGCTGCAACCGTGTTGCTTCTCTTACGGAATATGGGCTCGTAGTCACTATATGCTTGTAGTAGCACATCCATTTCTGTCGGGGAAAAACGCAGACCTATTTTGGCTTGGTCCTGTTGCCATGGTGACTCGTAATTTCTTCACTCCATTGTTCAGGGCTTTTTATAGTCGCGTGGCACGCGCCTAACTCTGAGTCAGACAACTCAGAGTTGATTAAACCAACTCTTTTCAGCTGTTCTGAAACCGAAAACTCCGAGTTTTCCAACTCTGAGTAAGTCAACTCAGAGTTCAGGTTTGAACTCTGAGTTTGTTAAACCGCCTTCTTGAAATAGGCCCCAGATCTCTCCCACAAACTGCCCAAAAACAGACAGTACGTTACCTGTCCCACCAGGGACAAAGTCACACTGGACCACTGCTACATAACAATAAAAGACGCCTATCGCTCTGTCCCCCGCCCAGCCCTTGGACTCTCAGATCACTCTATGGTCCATCTTATTCCAACCTACAGGCAGAAACTTAAAGTTGCGAAGCCTGTGGTCAAAACAGTGAAGAGCTGGACTGAAGAGGCTAAGTCACAGCTACAGGCCTGCTATGATTGCACAGACTGTAGTGTATTTGAGACTGCAGCTACAGACCTGGACTAACTCACTGACACTATGACATCCTATATCAGCTTTTGTGAAGATGTGTGCATGCCCAAAAAGTCCGTCCGCACATACAACAACAACAACAAGCCCTGGTTCACAGTAAGACTCAAGCAGCTTCATCATGCCAAAGAGGAGGCTTACAGAAGTGGGGGCAGGACTCACTGACAAGGGAGATCAGAGCAGCAAAGAGGAGCTACTCTGAAAAGCTGAAAGCTCAGGTTTCAGCCAACGACTCCTCATCTGTGTGGGGGAGCCTGAAAAGCATCACTGGCTATAGGAAACCTACTCCCCCACTGTGGAGGACCATCAACTAGCAGATGACCTGAATGTGTTCTACTGCAGGTTTGACAAAACTCCCCCCCCCCCTCCCCACCTCAGATCCAGCAGCTGCTCCCCTGACAAACACCATCCTTCCCTCCAGCCCACCACCTCCAGTGATCTGTGAAAAGGATGTGTGTGGCCACTTTAAAAACAAAGGATCAGAAAGGCACCAGGCCCAGATGGTGTGACCCCCTCCTGCCTGAAAGTGTGTGCCAATCAGCTGGCCCCCATCTTCAACAGGTCACTGGAGCTGTGTGAAGTCCCCTCCTGCTTCAAACACTCCACCATCATCCCAGTCCCCAAGAAAACC
>NW_018128147.1:94536-95502 GCF_001952655.1 Monopterus albus | reverse complement strand
GCGCTTTGGCCTGCAGGAAACCATCTTGTCCTCTGAGGCATTCCAGCCCACTCCCCTGGCTGTGCATATCTCAGCTGGGGGATGACAACAGCAGGCATTGAAGATGGAGGGGGTCTGGCTGCCTCAACAGGAGTCACAGGCACCTTTTTCTTCCATCTTTTTTCAGCCGGGGAACGAAGCACCCCTTCACGTTGGTGTGACATTGGATGAACAGAATGGGGGAGTTTGGGTGCAGCTCCCCCTTGGTCATACCTCACCTCAGTTTCTGATGTTGGTCTGGGGATGCGCACCAGTATCAGATAGTATACTATAGTATCAGATGGAGCAGACCAGAGCACCTCCCCTTTTGCCACCTTGCTGCACTCATGGTCTGTCTTTATCTCTTCTTCCTGCACAAACTTCACAATCTGATAATGAATCTCATTTAAACGTCTGGGATTTTTACCTGAAAGCTTTAATGCTTTTACATATATGTCAAGCAAATCAATTATTTCATCTTCCAGCTGCGCCAACCTGGCAGCCTCCAACAGTCAGCTGATTCTCTAGCACACTGGGCTGTTTTTTTCCCTCATAATTTCAGCATGACTACTAAATAATTGCAAGACAGCGAGTTCTCTTTCATGTTTGCAAACACGCTTTGCAGGTTTATCTTCAGCCTTATAATTAATGATCAGCATTTTCATCTCAGCACACAAATGTTTATTGAATGTTCCAGCTGAGGGTCAGAACACCGACAAGTGTCATGTTCTCCTGTTCCACTTTTGAGATAATGTGTGTGAGTGTTGATTAAGTGGTGTGTATCTAAGAACATTCTGACATGACATCTAGTGACATGTCATGACATTAAATATAAAAAAATATTATGATTACAATTACGGTTAAACATATAATAATAACAATAATCATCCTGCCTGCTGACAATCAAACTTTTTCTATCTAGTTATCCTTGACCATATGCACCCTGCA
>NW_018128147.1:79739-83888 GCF_001952655.1 Monopterus albus | reverse complement strand
AATAACAATAATCATCCTGCCTGCTGACAATCAAACTTTTTCTATCTAGTTATCCTTGACCATATGCACCCTGCAAAAAACCCATGAGAATGACTAAGCATTTAACAGCCTACCTAGACATCCTGTCTCCACTAAACATTTCTAATACAACAAGTATCTAACCAATTTCTATCTGACTAAAAAAATACCTAACAATTCCCTGAACCATGAGTTACGTTTTCACAATACATTTATCCTCTTGGGCTGCTCCGCCCTGGACAGGGGCACAACATTTCACATTTCGTAATCCTGTTGGCCATTTGGTGTGAGTAGGTCAACCCCGCCTACGCCTGCTTGCTGAAATGTGGCCTAAATCAGGTGTGTGTGTGTGTGTGTCTTTCTTGATCCATGGACACTGAACAATGGGTGGTCTGGGCTGCAGGCCCCCCTGTGTGTGTGATGCTAATAAGTATGCTAAACTGGCCAGGTGGTCATCTCAGGTTATGAGCCCCCTGCCTATGCAGGACACCCCATGACAAAGCAGAACTTGGAATATGCTAAGTGGGTCTAGGTGAAGCTGCAAAACAGGCCAACAGGTCTTTTGTTAAAATGTAAAATAGACTGTTGGGTTACTGTGCGATACAGACATCCTGTCTCTACAGAAGTTACAGCATGCAGTTCCAAAGTTTCACTCAGCACAATACGGCAGTCATGAATACAGTTTTAATATGTATAAGAAAGGAAAATAAAGGTATGAAAAGTAACTAAAATTAAATGAAGAACTGAAAAATGACTAAAGGAAATTAAAGTAAGGAAAAGTAACTAAAGCTTATAAAGTAATGTTAGGTATTTTTAGTCCGATAGATATTGGTCAGATACTTGTAGTATTAGGAATGTTTAGAGTAGACAAGATGTCTAGCTTAGGCTGTTAAATGCTTTGTCATTTTCATGAGTTACTGCAGGATGCTTATGGTCAAGTATAAGTAGATAGAAAAAGTGGATGACTGTCAGCAGAAAGGATGTTTAATAATATTATTATGATGTGTAGAACTATAGAGTTAACCATAATGTTCCTATGTTCAGTCACGACATGTATTAGAGGTCGTGAGAATGTTTTTAGCTACACACCACTTAACTCATGTTTTGGCTACTGCTCGGGGCAGCTTTAGAGCTGTCCCTGGGAGACACTACGGCTTGGCATCTCCTGGTAGCATGGGGTTAGCCCGAAGTGATATAATGTATAGGCCTGTTGGGTTCAGGGTCTTTCATCTTTCAGCTGCCTGCGTGCATGTTGGAGGTGCAAGATACCTGAGCATGTAATGTTAACTTTTACCTGTGTTCATTGAATAAATCAGCACTGTTTTGAAGCTACTTGGACTGCCTCATCTCTCAGAGTTAGCATGGTAAAAAGAACCGACTGCAACAGTAACTAGAGCCTATAAGAATCAAATTTTACACCTTCTATGAGTCCTCTGATAGTGTGGGTTTTGTCCCAAGTTTTTTCCCCAGGGAAATCCACACTTAGCATGATCATACCTGTGTCATCATTCAGATTGGAAGACCACACAGTGATATGTTACCACATATGGGCTTTTCATCATGTAAAATAAAAAGATGTTTGTGTTAAGCGATGGCCTGACTTGCTCATTCAAAAATCAATATTAGATTGATGGGCTAGTTTAATAGAGCCAATTTTTATCTAATATTTTTGTGCTCTGATTTCCTTAGTAGTGTATCTAGCTGTAAATATAGTTCTCTTTTCAGAAATGCTGCTCCTATTTTTAAGGGACACAAGAACATTATTGAACAGGTTTTAACAAGTGCTAATACAGTGCCTTGCGAAAGTATTCGGCCCCCTTGAACTTTGCGACCTTTTGCCACATTTCAGGCTTCAAACATAAAGATATAAAACTGTAATTTTTTGTGAAGAATCAACAACAAGTGGGACACAATCATGAAGTGGAACGAAATTTATTGGATATTTCAAACTTTTTTAACAAATAAAAAACTGAAAAATTGGGCATGCAAAATTATTCAGCCCCCTTAAGTTAATACTTGGTAGCGCCACCTTTTGCTGCGATTACAGCTGTAAGTCACTTGGGGTATGTCTCTATCAGTTTTGCACATCGAGAGACTGAAATTTTTGCCCATGCCTCCTTGCAAAACAGCTCGAGCTCAGTGAGGTTGGATGGAGAGCATTTGTGAACAGCAGTTTTCAGTTCTTTCCACAGATTCTCGATTGGATTCAGGTCTGGACTTTGACTTGGCCATTCTAACACCTGGATATGTTTATTTGTGAACCATTCCATTGTAGATTTTGCTTTATGTCTTGGATCATTGTCTTGTTGGAAGACAAATCTCCATCCCAGTCTCAGGTCTTTTGCAGACTCCATCAGGTTTCCTTCCAGAATAGTCCTGTATTTGGCTCCATCCATCTTCCCATCAATTTTAACCATCTTCCCTGTCCCTGCTGAAGAAAAGCAGGCCCAAACCAGGATGCTGCCACCACCATGTTTGACAATGGGGATGGTGTGTTCAGGGTGATGAGCTGTGTTGCTTTTACGCCAAACATAACGTTTTGCATTGTTGCCAAAAAGTTCGATTTTGGTTTCATCTGACCAGAGCACCTTCTTCCACATGTTTGGTGCGTCTCCCAGGTGGCTTGTGGCAAACTTTAAACAACACTTTTTATGGATATCTTTAAGAAATGGCTTTCTTCTTGCCACTCTTCCATAAAGGCCAGATTTGTGCAGTATACGACTGATTGTTGTCCTATGGACAGAGTCTCCCACCTCAGCTGTAGATCTCTGCAGTTCATCCAGAGTGATCATGGGCCTCTTGGCTGCATCTCTGATCAGTCTTCTCCTTGTATGAGCTGAAAGTTTAGAGGGACGGCCAGGTCTTGGTAGATTTGCAGTGGTCTGATACTCCTTCCATTTCAATATTATCACTTGCACAGTGCTCCTTGGGATGTTTAAAGCTTGGGAAATCTTTTTGTATCCAAATCCGGCTTTAAACTTCTCCACAACAGTATCTCGGACCTGCCTGGTGTGTTCCTTGTTCTTCATGATGCTCTCTGCGCTTTAAACGGACCTCTGAGACTATCACAGTGCAGGTGCATTTATACGGAGACTTGATTACACACAGGTGGATTCTATTTATCATCATTAGTCATTTAGGTCAACATTGGATCATTCAGAGATCCTCACTGAACTTCTGGAGAGAGTTTGCTGCACTGAAAGTAAAGGGGCTGAATAATTTTGCACGCCCAATTATTCAGTTTTTTATTTGTTAAAAAAGTTTGAAATATCCAATAAATTTCGTTCCACTTCATGATTGTGTCCCACTTGTTGTTGATTCTTCACAAAAAATTACAGTTTTATATCTTTATGTTTGAAGCCTGAAATGTGGCAAAAGGTCGCAAAGTTCAAGGGGGCCGAATACTTTCGCAAGGCACTGTATAAAGCACTTGAACACAGCCGAGGCCAACAAAGTGCTTAACATAAGATACAATTCAAAACATCTAAAAACGTGACAACTACAATATTAAAATACCAATAAAATAACATAAAAGAACCAACATAGCAAAATAACAAAATACTATCAACCAAAACTCAGCCCAAACAGAGTCTCATAGCATATCAAACGCCAAAGCATACAAGTGAGTCTTCAAGTAAGTTTTAAAAATAGCCAACGAGGCGGCCTGCCTGATGTAAAGGGGCAGCGCATTCCATAGCTTAGGAGCCACAATGGAAAACGCTCTGTCCCCTCTGAGTTTACGCCTGGCCCACGGTACCTCAAGCAAGAGCTGGTCAGCTGATCTGAGGCACCGAGAGGGACTATAAGGAAATAAAAGCTCAGCAAGATACAATGGAGCAAGACCATTCAAAGACTTAAAAACAAATAAAAATCTTAAAATGAGTCCTGAAAAACACTGGAAGCCAATGAAGGGATGCCAAAATAGGAGTTATATGCTCCCTTTTACGCACCCCAGCCAAGAGACGGGCAGCCGCATTTTGAACCAATTGTAGACGAGCCAGTGATGACTGGCTGACTCCGATATAAAGAGCGTTACAGTAATCCAAGCGTGATGTAATAAATGCATGGATTACTGTCTCAAAGTGCTGACGTGAAAGAAAAGGCTTTAGCTTCGCTATCTGCCTAAGGTGG
>NW_018128147.1:51849-76958 GCF_001952655.1 Monopterus albus | reverse complement strand
AAGAGGTGGTGGACTAATGGGGGGGAGAGGTGGTCCTAGAGGAAGCAGCTACTGTTTGTGGGTCCAAGATGAGGTGAGAGAGGGGTGAAGAGTTTTGCCTTTCAAACCTACAATGGTAATTGGACTGTATTTACAGTGCCTTGCGTAAAAGCAACACAGCTCATCACCTTGAACACACCATCCCCACTGTCAAACATGTTGGTGGCAGCATCATGGTTTGGGCCTGCTTTTCTTCAGCAGGGGCAGGGAAGATGGTTAAAATTGATGGGGAGATGGATGGAGCCAAATACAGGACCATTTTGGAAGGAAACCTGATGGAGTCTGCAAAAGACCTGAGACTGGGACGGAGATTTGTCTTCCAACAAGACAATGATCCAAAACATAAAGCAAAATCTACAATGGAATGGTTCACAAATAAACATATCCAGGTGTTAGAATGGCCAAGTCAAAGTCCAGACCTGAATCCAATTGAGAATCTGTGGAAAGAACTGAAAACTGCTGTTCACAAACGCTCTCCATCCAACCTCACTGAGCTTGAGCTGTTTTGCAAGGAGGAATGGGCAAAAATTTCAGTCTCTCGATGTGCAAAACTGATAGAGACATACCCCAAGCGACTTACAGCTGTAATCGCAGCAAAAGGTGGCGCTACAAAGTATTAACTTAAGGGGGCTGAATAATTTTGCACGCCCAATTTTTCAGTTTTTTATTTGTTAAAAAAGTTTGATATATCCAATAAATTTCGTTCCACTTCATGATTGTGTCCCACATGTTGTTGATTCTTCACAAAAAATTACAATTTTATATCTTTATGTTTGAAGCCTGAAATGTGGCAAAAGGTCGCAGAGCTCAAGGGGGCCGAATACTTTCGCAAAGCACTGTATTTATAGCCTTTTGTTGCAGTATAGTGGGAGGCAGAACAGTGGCTCTATTCTCATTTTGATCAGCTGTGTTTTCACACCATTCAGTGGCTTTTATCAGTCATTATCAATGCCAAAAATATGATTATTTTGACACAAGCAAAGCGGGACATGAGGCAACATAGTATATAGATGGTGAGGGTGTCAGGGCTGCTCGGCGGCCGCTGCCTCTCCTCCGTTTTGTTTCTTTGTTTTCTCTGTCTTATGGGCTCTGCACCTCAGCTGTGTTGCATTCCAGTAATTGCTACGCTGACAGTCTCTGTGCGTTTTGGCTTGACTCTATTCACACTACATAGGCGCTACACTACACACACACATTAACCTTCTTCGTGCCCACACAGCGCCGTCTTATGTATGTGCGATTGGAATGCTATGCTGACAGACTGCGTGTTTTGGCTTGACTCCTCTCACACAACATACTCTATTCCCACTACACCACATAGTTTTGATTTGTCTCCGCAGCTTTGCTACATGTCTTGTTAGATACTTACCCTGTTTTCTACCGTTAGTTTGTGTGTGCACCTGTTCCTGGTCTCCGTCGTCATCACTCCCCTTCGTTTGTATGTATTCTGGACACTTATGTTGTTGCTTTGTTCTATTGTTTAACATTAAACCTTTTGTTTTGTACTAGCACCTGGGTCAGCAATCTTGAGTCCTACCCCTAGTCCTCCCTCACCCTCCTGGCGAGGGGGACTAACCATAACAGAGGGAGGCAGTGGTGGCTAGATGGATGGGTCAGAAAATACACTACTTTCCCACAGTAGACCAATGTTTGATTCCATTGTGAAACACTGTGGTTTTTATCAATGAGCATTGTAACCCAAACTGCAATCTTTTAAATACTTTATTTAAAGTTTATAAAAGTTTAAATTTTGTCATTGCAACACGTACAACAAAATTTAAATGCCATCCTAACAGTCACCCATCCAATTACATAAACCTTATTTAACTATCAATAAATAAATAAAGTAAAACAAGCTAAAACCCGCACAGACATGTACACAAACAATCTTACAATAATCCATAATGAGCATGTAATCCTTACTCGGTTGTGTCATGATTTTGTCTCGTCGGTTTCCGTTCCCATGCTTTTATTTTGACATTACTTCCTGAACCTAAGCACCTAGTTTGTGTTTCTAAACCTAACCAAGTAGTTTTTGTGTGCAAAGCAGGGATTCTCAGTATTCTCAGTATTTATTATTGTAACTATGATAACAATGGTATATGGCATGATAATGACCTACAGAATCTCCTAGCTGGTGAGCAGGGACCTCCTAAGTCATAACTATAGTCCGATAACAAGTGATAGTCATTGAATGGTGTGATGACATCCAAATCAGGTGTTTTGATGAGATAATCTAACAAACAAAAAATAATAATTGTCACAATCACTTGATTTAGTAAACATCTACTACTTTAAAGCAGAAGCTTTCCAATTAATCACTTTCTGAGATAATGAACAGATTACACAGCGGGCAATAGCTGGGAAGAAGTGATTGTTCCGCCTCATTATAGCAAATTTTCAAAGTTTGCCTGCGAGACTAATGCCACACTGCAACAGATTATGCATTCTCTTTTTATTGTTGTAGTATGGTATTGTATAGCATACTGTATTGTTAAATCAACATGATACTGTCTGGTTGGTAATTTGCATCCAATTAGCATCTTGGTCTACCTTGTTGAAAGCAGGCAGTTAACATTCCAGCAGTGGCCTGGTTTCAAAGTCGAACAATAACTTGGCTAGCGAGCATACACTCTCCTCTTTTTGCACTTCCCCTGGGGCTCTTTGTTTTGTTGCCACTGTTCATTTGCCCTGACACTGAAGAACAACACACCAACTGGTAAAAATGTAAAACAATTTTTAGTCTTTTTTGAGTAAGTCAAAACTGAAATAAACATAGCCATCACTGGATTTCCCTTTCTGGCATCTCCTTTTTTAATGTGAATTAAATTGGCCTCAGTCATTCTTCGCATTATATGAAATTTTTTTTTGGTTTTAGCAGCTTTTGGATAATGTGAGAAAGTGGAACATAATGAAAGATGTAGTAAATTGTAAATGTACTTTTCTAACTTTTCTAAAAGACAAAGCGCTTTACAATTTTGCCTCTCATTCACCCACTGACACACTGTCACCCATGGATGGCAGTGGAGCTGTCATACAGGGTGGTAGTTGCGCCACAGCAGGGTTCATTGTCTTGCTCAAGGACACTTCAACAAGTGGACTAGAAGA
The DNA here is from genome assembly GCF_001952655.1 of Monopterus albus. NCBI lineage: Eukaryota > Metazoa > Chordata > Actinopteri > Synbranchiformes > Synbranchidae > Monopterus > Monopterus albus. Next base: position 73,811 of record NW_018128147.1, on the reverse strand, counting down.
GCCAAGGACTGAGCTGCAAACCCTGTGATTGGTGGACAACTCACTCAAACCTCTGAGCCACAGCCACCCCTATGAACAATTTATTTAACCAGTGTCCTCCAACATGAGAATTCACCACTAAAATCTGTAATTAACATGTGACAGAAGTGTTCCTGTTTAAATGCATTCACTCCTTAATAGGTTTATATGCATCAACCTCACATCACACCTCTCCAAAAATGTTTCTAAACCTACATTCATTGCACCTCAACCCTGGACAACTTTGAAGTGAAATAGTTCATTAAATATAAAACAGAATTAAATAATTACATTTTTAAAAATGCATACATACTATATATGTGTTGCAGGTCATTATATTCTATCAAATAAAACAGAAATATTCTTTTTTGTTTAAACAGGTCAATGGCATTGACCTACGAGGAGCCACGCATGAGCAAGCAGCCTCAGCACTGAAAGGAGCAGGACAGCTGGTTACCATTATTGCACAGTACAGACCAGAAGGTGAGTCAGCACTTATGAAATAATGAACAAGCACAGGAACCCCATGGTTTAAATATTGAATGTCCACAAGTCCAAAGTAGACATTTTGAGGACATGCTTTATCCTGAGGAATATTTAGAATTATTAAACTAACTTTGATTTCCAGAGTTCTGAGAAGCAGGAAAGAGACCTTCACCTGCCCCCCAGAACTAAGCGGGGGGCAGGTGAATCTCTAACCCCCCTTATCTCTGCACTGGAGTGTGGAGAGACCACTATAAACTAATCTTAATACTCACTCTCTATTTTGGACAAGGAAATGTCCTTATATTTGAAAATATAAACTTTTTACCCAAAGGTTTTTTTTTAAATTTCTACAAGGAAATGAAAAATTTTTAAACTGATAAATGATTCCTGAACTTGATTTTATATGAAACTATTTGAAGGAGGTGATTTAAATGTACCTCTTGTCTAAAAATAAATATCCTTTGACAAATTTGAGCTACATTCATTCAACACAGCCAAAATGGCTTGAAAATAAAAAAATGAAATGGCACACTATGTCCCTGGGAACTCATATGTCCGAAACCCAACCATCAAAAAGGTTTACTTTCAAGTTAACCTCAAAAGTCTAACTTGGGATATTGCTCCAAACAGTAGTAGAATGTAAGTGCTATTGATTCTCATTTTATGATTGTTTGCCTAACAAATGGTTGCTTATGCCTTTTATTTTGAAAGTTAAGCTTTCTTTCTCCCTACAGAACATCTACATACTGTATGTCAAACTATTTATTGATTAAAATTCTGTGTTCAAATGAGGATTATTCCACATTACAATTATATGAAATATGTGTTATCAACATCAGCCATAGTGGAGAAAAGTATAAACTGCATAAATTGGCCTAAGACATACTAATTCGCAAAAATTTAATTCAGTTTAATTTGTATAGCACCAAATCACAACAAAAGTCGTCTCTGGACACTTTAGAAAGTCAGGTCTAGACCTTACTATTATTATTATTATTATTATCATTACAGAGGAAAAACCCAACAAATCCCCCTTGAGCAAGCACTTGGCAACAGCAGGGAGGAAAAACTCCCTTTAACTGAAGAAATTTAATAATTTAGGTTGTAAAATAAACTCGTCCAGATTTCTAGACATGAGAGCCACACCATCCAATGTGGGATGGATGCCGTCTCTACTAATCAGACCAAATTTTCCCCAAGATGTTTTCCAATTTTCTATGAAGCTCACATTGTTTTCTGAGCACCACCTAGTCAGCCAGCAGCTGAATGACAACATGCAGCTAAACATGTCATCACTTGTCAGATTGGGCAGGGGGGTCCAAAGAAAACTACAGAGTCTGACATTATTTTGGAAAAGTTACACACTGACTAAACATTAATTTTAGTGACCTCCAACTGGCAAAGTTGGAAGTCATTAGCACCAACGTGAATAACAACCTTAATGTATTTACGTTTATCAGCAGCTTCAAATAGGATTCGAGGTTGCCCACCCTGGCCCCAGGAATACATTTGACTAAACTAAAATATACTTGAAAGAATGTTCTCTTATTCTGTCACTTGTGAATTGGGTGTGAACCTTTTTACAGTGTGCTCCTACAGGACCAATCAGGAACTTATTGTCATGGCACCAGAGTTCCAGCCAGTCAGAGGACTCCAACTGGTAGATGCCCGACCAATCAGGCAAAGCCAAATACTTGAGTCAACACATGCCAGCATGATGCTGCTCCTCGCTCTTAGTCATTCAGGAAAATTTTTTAGCGTGTTGCAACCTGCATGCAACAGAGACCACTGTGTCTCTCTCGCTCTCTCCTTCTTAAAGGTTAAAGGCCTTTTGTCGTTATGTGTTTATGTGTGTAATCCATGTTAATTTGCAATTCCTTCAGTTTAATTATTGGACTAGCTATCCAGAAATTTTAACAAAATAATTTTAGAAAAAAAGAAAGACCAAATCATTGTAAAAGGAGTGTTTGTTCTGTTAAGGCCCATTGCTTGTTACTGCTGTGAAGAAATTTTTTGATTCTGCTTAAGGGCAGGCATCCCCTGCTGCTGTAAAGTTCACAAAGTGGATTTGTTGAAACTGAGCAAACTGCACTGTGTGCCTTAGAGAAAGCTGCTGCGCTTTTGAACTCTGAGTTAATAGTTGCAAGGCTGTCTGTCTGATGCTGAAATCAGACTGGTCGCCCAGCCGTTTTGCCATAGCGCCCAACTAAAAGGGCGGTTCTAAATGTCTCCTGTTGATGACTTGATTCACATGAAGTACCCAAACAAACAAAAAAGAGCACAGAAAGGCCATCTGGTGGTCAAATTAGTGAATTGAGTGTGAATGAAAAAACTTTGGAAGCAAACAAGTGCCAATAAAGTTGTAATATTAATTCCTTGCAACAAAATAAAACTTGGCTTTCTAAATGAATGCATTAACACTGCATTAACTACATTGTTTTATTAAAACAAAAATAATAGGTTAACCCAGCTTAGTTTGACATACAGTAGCTTAGCTTGGCTTGGCTTAGCTTAGCCTATCTTACTTTATACTCCTATTCAATGCTACGTGCCAAGTGAATACCTCTAAAGTCAACAGAGAAGGTAGGGTTTAACAATATTTAGCTTTTAATCATTCACTATTATCAAACTTTAGATTTCTTTTATCAATTTTAACAATTTAATCCTATGATATTTATCTGATGTATTGTTAAACAAAATGTCTTGATTTAGCTGTGCTTATTCCAAATACTGGTGATTCACTTTTAATAATTTTTGCATTTCTTTCTTTAAAGATGCATTAAACAACAGTAGTTTCAAAGAGAAATTGTTTAGCTTACATGAACTTAAAGTCACTTCTCCTACGCAAACAGGAGATAGCTGGAGTTAATACAAGACCATCTTACTGAAGTAAGTACAGAACGTGACCAGGAAGGACTGTTCCATGACGCTATAATAGAACTGGAAGACTTAAGGGCCCAGACCACAGCATATGTACACCATATGGTAGCTGATCAACAAATAATTTCTGATCTGCAATGGCAACTGTCAAATGCTCAAGCCCACCGACAACCAGAAACTAAAGAAGAGGACCTGCTGCACACCAAACAGTGAGTCAAAACAGACCAACTGAAATATCCAGTTTTACAGACACAAAAGCAGACGCGGCTTGTCTCCCCAATCTGATTCCTTTGGGACCAATAGTCTCCATGTAACTTTGTCTCCAACACTTGCACCACTCCTTGATGATCACAGTAATCCACCTTCACAACATCCCATAATCCATGATCTTCCTAAATTAGCTTGACACATTAAATATTTAGAACTGGGTCCCAACATATCCCAAAACATTCATTCTTAATTGAAAGACATTGAGTTCTACTTGAAACAGTTTCCAGAGGTTATTGTCAGTGACAGTGTCTGGCTAACCACTAGACATGATATACTGACTTTAATGACTGTCAACCCCACAATGTACAGAGTAACCGCCAGGTGCCAGAACAGGAGTTCTCTAATCACTTAACTCAAATGATAGTGCTAGCTGCTTTTAGATGTCAAACAAAAATGTCAGGAGCCTCCTCATAAGTACTGCTATAGACTTTCTCGTGCCTATTATGGCTTCTGAAACAACCCCAGCATGGAGAAAGGGCTCAACTTTAAGGAAATCTTTGTGCATAACCTCCATCCTGAAACCAGTCATCACTTAAAGAGCCCGTGGCACTATTCCTTGTTTTCTGACTTATCTACAATGCTACAATGGTGAATTATCTTAGGCGTGACCTAAAGCTAAAAAAATTTGGTGTATGTATGTATTCTACTATTTCTATGCAGAAGCAACTCGGTTTATACAAGTCTCGCAAACTCTTGCTCGCTTGACTATTTTCTAACAAAATTAAGTATTACGTGATGGTTTTTAGGATTTACTTGAATAGTCATAATCTCCAGGCAGTTGCACATTATACTTTATTTTGTTAGAAATAGTCAAGCGAGCAAGAGTTTGCGAGACGTGTATGTTCTAGTATTTCTATGCAGAAGCAACTCGGTTTATACACGTCTCACAAACTCTTGCTCGCTTGACTATTTTCTAACAAAATTAAGTATTACATGATGGTTTTTAGGATTTACTTGAATAGTCATAATCTCCAGGCAGTTGCACGTGCATGTGAACTTGCCTGACATCCACCGGTGCCCCCACCATATTAGCAAAATGTTATATTGCCTTGTTTGTTGTGTATATTTTCAATAAAGCTTATTTTAAAAAAAAAAGACATCCGCCAGTGTCATTGTAAAAGCTGAATTTTTCAACTGTGCTTGGTTTTGTGGATGTATTTTCCCTCCTGCTGCTGCACTGTGACCAGAGGATGTGGAGAAAAATACAGGACCTGAGTTTACTGCATATTCAGGAATGTTCCTGTATGGGGGCTCAGTGTTTTACCTGACTGGGTCTACTCCATGGTCTTTTCAAAGCCTAAACAAAAGAAATGATATTTTCTTACTGTTACAAAGTTTGTGAAAAGGATTTGGAAAAGATAGTAATTACATGATGTGATTCAGCAAACAACAATCAATTTATTCTGTTCTGTTTGTCGTTTCTTTGTCAAGTATTTAAAGTGTAATAGTCCTGGCTAATTCTGATCTACTAAGGTGTTATGTTGTGCGTGTGATGTGGACCCAAAATGCAGACACTGAACTAGGGAGAGAAGTGACTACAGAAAGGAGTTTTTAAAAATAAATCAGATTATGCTGAGTGACAAGGAGGCTGAACAGGTACTGAACTGGCTGGAAGAGCAGCAGGCAACTGAGGACAGGTTGGGTCAGAACCAGGAGGACTGGGATGAAGAACCAGGAGGACCAGGACAAAGAACCGGGAGGGGTCAGTGGCTCGACGAGGAAACAGCAGAGGCCAGGAGGAGCAGATGACCAGGGCAGGCAGGTGAGAAGGCAGGAGGACGGCAGGTAACAGGAGGACCAGAGGATCGGGACATGCAGGCAAGTTGACAGGAGATGGCAGGTAACAGGAGGACCAGGAGGTGCAAGTGAGATGGCAGGGGAAATGGCAGGAACCAGGAGAACCACAGCAAGGAACCAGGTAGGTACACGGTAGCTAAGCTCAGCACGAACAGGGCAGAAGTGTAGCTGAAATGAGACAGGAACGAAGGGTAGCAGCGGGACTGGAAACAAAGTCGTGTAGAGAAACCTCAGGACTTGTAAACGCAATGAGCCAGCAAGGGAGCAACTGAAAGAAAGGTCTCTGAATCCAGATGGATGGAATAATGACTGTTTGCTGTTCTTATGGTGTTTGTTGTTTAGTCTCTACTGCTGTTGATATACGGGGGTTTTCCCCATTGTGGAATTAATTGTGGGAGTAAAATTCTTGTTTTTGATTTTTCTCAAGTGCTATGTCTTGTCTTGTTTTTAGTTGCCTTTGATTTGCTTCTCGGAGGTCCCTATGGTGTTTTGTTGTTCTTGTGGTGTTTTGTTGTTTGCTCTCTAATGCTGCTGGAACAATGGAACTTCCCGATTGTGGGATCAATAAAGTCTTACCCTAATTTGCAGTGAGTGAGGACAGGATGGGAGCAGCAGGGGAAAAAAACACAACAGATAACCAGGAAACAAGGCTAAACCATAACACAAAGACTGCCTGCCAACCTTCTGTAAGTTAACATGTAATGGATCAGAGAGCTTTGACTAGTGACATGCCTTCTCTGATTAAGGTCAAGAGCAACAGTATCTGCTTGAGGGCAGCAGTCTATCGATTTTGTGCTGACGTGTGTCTGGATGGGGTAAATTTTGGGTGTGTTGGTAATATGAGTGCACAAAAAATGACTATGACACTGACAAGCAAAAACCAGGTCTGTGGTCAACAGTCAAGTCATCGAATTTGACTCTGGTGCATCAGCTCTCAATGTGTATGTAAATATCCCCATGCAAGGGGAAAGTAAACAGTAATCCAGCATAAGGCTGTATAATATAACAGGATAAGCAGTATTAACAAGCAACAAAAGTGCAATGCAAAATAAGCAGTATAAAGAGGCAGTAAACAATGCAGACAGACAAGGAATGCTTACTGTGAAATGGAATAAGTACTGTAGGAATAAATATAGAGTGCTTAAAGCCAGGGACCTGTACGAATCTGTATAATCTCTACAATGTATATTTACAGGTATTCACTGAGGGTTATTGTCCAGTCATACATGCGTTGGTTAAGTGTATATCAGAGTGATAGCCTGGGGGAAGAAACTGTCCCTGTGCCTGGTTGTCTTGGTGCAAACGCCGTCCAGAGGGGAGGAGTTCTAACAGATTGTGTCCCAGGTGTGAGAGGTCTGCAGTGATCCTTGTGACCAGTGAGGTGTACAGGTCCTCCATGGAGGGCACGCTTGCACCAATGATCTTTTCTGCAGACCTGACTGTCTGTTGAAGTCTGTACTTGTCTTGTTTGGTTGCTGAACCAAAACAGACAGTGATGGAGGTGCAGAGAACGAACTTGATGATTCCTCTGTAGAACTGTATCAGCAGCTCCTGAGGCAGGTCAAACTTCCTGAGCTGGCGCAGGAAATACATCCTCTGTGGTGCCTTCTCAATAATGGTCCTGATGTTGGACGCCCACTTCAGGTCCTGGGAGATAGTGGAGCCTAGGAACCTTTAGGAACTCTGACCATGTTGTGATGCATGCCTGTCTAGGTGTGTGCGAAATGCTTGTGCACTGTGCTTGTTATACCCTGAGATGCTCCGCAGGGAGCATACAAAACTTAAAAAACTAAAAAGATGGCAATGTGTTCATTGGATGTTCTCAATATACACCGATCAGCCATAAAATTATGACCACTGGCAAGTGAAGTGAATAGGTTCAAAGATTTTTGTCAATTCAATAAATCTGCAGGATATAGAGAAAATCAAAATGCCGTTTCTCTCTCACCTAGTATTGAGTGCCATACCATTTATGAAACTGAAATGGAATAAAGTAGAATAAAAATGGAATAAAACCGAATCAGAAGACTGGATTAAAGTATAGTAATCAGGATAAAACTAAACGGTACAACCTAATAGGCTGTGACTTAAAACCATGCACAATCAGTGACAGTAGTGCAAATAATAACAAGATTGTCAGATGGTTGAGAAATTGAGATGCACATGGACATGGCAAGTGACCGACGGCAGCAGATATGATGGTAAAAAACAGTCAGCAGCAGATTTACATGTAATATAACAAGAAGGGGAAATGTAATGGGTTTGTGCAAAACAGCAGAGGTAGTTTTTTTATGTTTTGTGGTGGGTTACGGTCCAGGGGCAGAGGGGGTGGGGTAATGGATAGAGTTCAGCATACTCACAGCCTGATGGATGAAGCTGTTTATAAGTCTGGTGGAGTGGGCCTGAAGACCCCAATACCTCCTTCCTGAAGGCAGGAGTCTGAAGTGGGAGTATGCGGGCTGGGAGGTGTCATCAGCAATGCTGATGGCTCTGCGGGTGTTAAAGATGTCCATAAGGGAAGGCAGAGGGGCGTTGATGATCTTACTGGCTGTTTTCACTAAGCGTTGCAGAGTCCTTCTGCAGGAGACAGTACAGGCTCTGTGCCACACAGTGATGCAGCCAGTGATGACACTCTAAATGGTGCCCTGATAGAAAGAGCACATGATGGGGAGTGGGACACTGGCTCTCCTCAGTTTGCGGAGGAAGTAGAGGTGTGTTTGAGCCTTCTTGGCCAGTGATGCTGTGTTGTTAGTCCGGGAGAGGTCCTCAGAGATGTGCACCCCCCTGGAACTTGGTGCTGCTCACTCTCTCTACTACGACACCATCGATGGTCAGTGGTGGATGCTTTAGAGGTTTTCTCCTGAAGTCCACAACAATCTCTTTAGTCTTCCCCACATTGAGGAAGAGGCTGTTGTCCTTACACCACTGGACCAGTTGGCACACCTCACTCCTGATGAGGCCAACTACAGTCGTGTCATCCACAAACTTGACAGTGTGGTTGGTACTGTAGGTTGGCACACGGTCGTGGGTCAGCAGTGTGAAGAGCAATGGACTGAGCACATGCCCCTGCAGAGCCCCTGTGCTCAGCGTGATGGTCTTGGAGATGTTGCTGCTGACCTGCACATTTTGTGGCCTCCCTGTTAGAAAGTCCAGCACCCAGTTACAGAGAGAGGTTTTGAGTCCCAGGTGTCCAGGCTTTTGTTAAGCTGCTGGGGAATTATTATGTTGAATGCTGAACTGAAGTCTAGGAACAACATTTGCACATAAGAGTTCTTTGAATCTAGGTGGGTGAGGGCTGGATGGAGAACAGCAGTAATGGCATCCTCTGTGGACTTTTGACCTGTATGCAAACTGAAATGGGTCATATGAGGGAGGAAGGATGGACTTGATGTTCTGCATGACCAGCTGCTCGATGCACTTCATAATAATTAAAGTCAGTGCTACAGGCCGATAGTCATTGTAACTGGTTGGGTGGCGCTTCTTTGGAAGTGGAATTATTGTGGCGGCCTTGAAACACATAGGAACAACTGCTTGGCACAGGGAGATGTTAAAGATGTCTGTGAGGACATCCTTGGCACAGTACAGTACTTTAAAACACAACCAGGTATGTTATCCAGTCCAGCTGCCTTGCATGGGTTAATCCTGGAGAGGGTCTTCTTCACGCTGGCTTTGGACAGACACACAGCCTGTTCACCCGAGGGAGAGGTGGTCTTCTGTGCTGGTGTCTTGTTCTGTGTTTCAAAGTGGCCAAAGAAGTCATTGAGGCTGTTCAGTAGAGAGATGTCACTATCACAGTTCGGAGGTGGGGGGTTGTAGCGTGTGAGGGTTTGGATGCCTTGCCAGAGACTCTGTGCATCTCTAGTGTTGCTGAAGTGTCCATATATTTTCTTGTATTGACATTTTGCCTCCCTGATTCCATGGGATAGGTTGGCCCTTGCTGTTGCTAGGCCTGCGGTGTCACTGGCCCTAAAGGCTGCATCCCGAGCCCTCAGGGTCTGTGAATCTCACTTGTCATCCATGGCTTCTGGTTGGCACAAACAGTGATATTTTTGGTGTAAGTGACATCATCGATGCACTTTGTGATGTATGCTGTGATGGCCTCAGCGTATTCCTCTATGTCTATGCGATTGTTATGAGTGGCTGCTTGTTTGAAAATGTCCCAGTCTGTAGTGTCAAAACAGTCCTTCAAAGCATAAGAAGCCCTCTCCGGCCACACACGTACCTCCTTTAGTGTTGGTCTGACGGTTATCACTCTGAGTCTGTATGCAGGTCTCAGCATGATGGTAATGTGATCAAAGAGACCCAGGTGGGGGAGGGGGGAGGCTTTGTTTGCTCCCTTGCATGCGGTGTACACCAGGTCCAGTGTGTTGTCTCCTCTTGTTGGAAAGTCCACATGTTGGTGCAGATTGGGCAGTAAAACCTTTAAGTCCGCATGATTGAAGTCCCCAGCTGTGATGAGGAATCCGTCTGGGTGCACTGTCTGTTGTTCACTGATGGCTTGGTAGAGTTCATATAGTGCCTCACTCCTATCGCTGGTGTTAGTGGTGGGAGGGATGTACACAGCCATCAACTGAGTACTCCCTACATAGATAGAAAGGCCGACACTTGATGATAATAAACTCCGTCAACGGAGAACAGTGTTCTTGAACAACCATAGCGTCCCGACCCCAAGCATCGCTGACGTAAAAACAAACTCCCCCCTCCACAAGTCTAACCTCCTTCCAGTTCGGTAGCATGTTAGCCCAGCTAGCTGGATAGTGAAGTCCAGGGTGTTGTCATTTAGCCATGTCTTCATAAAAATGAAAACAACAGTCCCTCACCTCACGCTGCGCAAATCTCAGGAGCTGTATGTGGTCTATTTTGTTGTCCAGTGAACATACATTGGCCATAATGAGTGATGGTATTCTGGGTCTATGTGGGCTAGCTGCTAGCCTAGCCTGGATGCCTCTCCACTTGCCCCAGTTGCCGCGCTTCTCCTTTCGTTCACACTGCTTTCGGCGCTTCCTCTCAGGGTGTGGTGTAGCTGGCATGCCCGGTGATGTAGGAATTTGGCATAGAAGTCATAGGGCCCGAAGTTCAAGTTGAAATGTTTTGAATTATTCCCTATATCCACAAGGCAGTGGCGACTGTATCTTGAGAGCAACGTAGATGTTGAACTACGCGCACCAAAAGATAAACACTACAAACATGAACACACACTAGAATAGACATTTTTAGGCACACAACTCATAGAGAGGAACCGCTGCGTCTGTATGCACCACCATGTGCACAGATCAATAACACTGATTATCTGTTACAGTGGCACCTGTCAGTGTGGGGGTATATTAGGCAGCAAGTGAACATTCAGTCCTCAAACTTGATGTGCTGGAAGCAGGAAAAATGGGCAAGTGTAAGGATCTGAGTGACTTTGACAAGGGCCAAACTGTGATGGTGAGATGACTGGGTCAGAGCATCTCACACACTGCAGGTCTTGGTGGGTGTTCTTGGTCCGCAGTGGTTAGTAGCTAGTAACAGTGTTTTAGGAAGGACAAATGGTGAACTGGCAAAAGAGTAATGGACGCCCAAGGCTCACTGATGATGAGGTCACCCTACTGCAGATTAAACTTTTAACTTCCATTTGTACTTTTCAAAAGATTAAGATTGATTTGTTAAAGTGGTTGAAAATGAGAAATACTGTACATTGGTCTCTATAAAGAGAAAGAGTCAGGGGTTGTAGTGGTGATATCACACCGAGAGCGGTGAGGCTGTTGGATTTGTCTAAAGAATTCTCTGTAACTCGTCCTCATGACCACAGTTTTCACTCCTTTTACATAAATGTTTCACTGAATTGTAGACACATCTGTGCTCTTCCTGACAGTAGAACTGTGGAAGAAAATGGATTCACAGAAGATGCACGGTGAGCTGCAGACTGAGACGAGTGCCGACCAACTGCCACATTGACTCCTGTGTAAACAGTATTAGGCAGGTGGTCATAATATTATGGCTGATCGGTGTACAATATATGTATTTACAATAAATACCATTTTTATTAGTGATCATATTTAGAGACTTGGCTTGGTTGTTCTCTATTGCTGCTGTAACACAGAAATTTCCCCACTGTGGGATCAATAAAGTACCTACCTACCTACCTACCTACCTACCTACCTACCCCATGACCATAATGAGAAATTAAAGTGACTAATTAGTTGACCAATGGTGCTCTTCCACGCTAGTATATAAACCAGCATGTCAGACTGCAAGAGTCCTTGTAACACAAATCAGGTGATTGTTAGGAATTCATAAATGATTTTTCACAGCTTCAGTTCAAGAGCATGTAAATTGTCAAAATGTCACTACAACACCTTTGCAGCTAAATATGTCAGTGTGTTTTCTTACATATCCTGCATAGTATAGTAAATGGAGTACATACTGGGCCAGAGAATAGAGAGGCGCAGGCTGAGGGTCTACCAGCCCAAGACCAACTATCTGTCCCTCAGCAAGGAGGAGTGCCAGAGAAAACCTTTGCTTATCCTGCCAGGCTGTCAGGGAAAAATCTGCCTTCTCTTACAGGGAGATCTACAGACAGCTTACAACTGTCCCTATGCCCTCCTTGTTGCTGTCAAAGTCACGGCTGCATGCATTCCAGCATCCCATGAGTTTTATTGGAGGCATTTCACTATTTGCCGTAAGTTCAGCCATACATGCAGTTACAACAAGCCTAGTATGACAGGCAAGCAAATGTATTAAATTCTCCCAGACAATTGCTAGCCAAGAGTGGGCCAAAGAGGAGTTTTTGGCAGTTTGAGTTCTGTGACATCCTGGGTGCAATAAACTACATGCATGTGCAAGTATGTGCCCCATCAGTGAATGGTCTGATACATGTGAATCGCAAGGGAACTCACTCCATTAATGTACAGGTGGTTTGCTATGCAATGTGTAAACTTACACATGCATTCACAAACTATGCTAGGTTGTATCATGACTTTTTTATATTGGTTAACTTGGTCCTTCCTACAGTCTTTGAGGAGGATAACCCCCAGAAGGATGGCTGTTAGGGGACAATGGCTATCCCTTCAAGATTTAGCTGAAATAAAAGTGGTGAAGAACTAACAAATCCCTCTTCTGCCTCCTTGGAGGTGGCCACAGGATGCTCCAGTAGAGGCAGGGAGCAGGGAGTTAGATGTAGATCTGGTGGTCAGAAGAGATGGAATGATGAGAAGCAAGTTGCTCAACTGCATCAGTGAGCCTTTCCAAGCTGTCGGCAGTGCATTGGATTGGCTGAGGAGCCGCTCAATGCAGCTCAAGCGGGTGTTCATGTTCTGCCTGAGCCTGCCAAATTCCCACTTCAGCATATTAAAACCTGACCACTGAATCTCAAAAAAGGGTGGTCTTCAGGGTGGGAGGGGGTCACATGTTGCTGTGTTGATCGGCTCGCCTCTCCTCTTGCTCTTGAAGATGGAGCCACCACCTACTCACTCTCCACAACTCCAGGCCTCACCCTGATGGGGAGAGTCATGGAGATAATAGCTCACCTAACCTAACAAAGTCACAAATATTAACAAACACAATATTTCTAAGCTGATAAAATACAAACAGTCATGCTCTTTTATGTCTTTACTGAACACCCCCATTAAACATACAAAGTGATGGTGGAAAAAGTAATGGCAGCACTAGGCTTCGGATGTCAGTAAGCATCAACTGGGGTCAGATGTTAGCAAACGTGGAGTCCAATCAATGAAACAAGAATAGAGGTGTGGTTTAGAACTACCTTGACTTATAAAAACACTCAAACAGTGTCATTGTGTTATTCACAAATCATCAGCTGACATGAGCTGTGCCTTGCAAAAAAGAGATCTCAGAAGATCTATGATCAAGAGCTCTTGTTATGTATAGAGCTGGAAAGGTTTAGTCATCTCAGAGAATTTAGATATTCATCATGCCACAGTTAGACGTGCTGTCTAGAAATGAAGACGATATGGTACTGTGGCTACTCTCCACAGAAGTCGGTGCCCAGCCAAAATCACTCCAAAGGCACAATGCAGAATGCTCAGTGAAGTAAAAAAAAAAAAAAGAACCCTGAAGTAACAGCTTAAGACTTGAAGGAGTCATTGGAGTTGGTTAACATCTCTGTCCATGTGTCAACCATATGCCAAATATTGAACCGGCATGGTATCCATGGCAGGACACCATGGAGGAAACCACTGCTCTCCAAAAACAACATTGCAGCACACCTGAACTTTGCGAAAGACCACCTTGACATTCCACGACACTACTGGAAAAATGTCCTGTGGACAGATGAAACAAAGATAGAATTGTTTGGGAAAAGCACACAGCACTACATATGAGGTAAAAAGAGAGTTGCATACCCTCTGGACCTGGACCACTTGCCACTGTACAGAGGAAACTGAATTCCCAAGTTTATTCAGGTGTCCTACAGGATAATGTCAGGGTAACTGGCTGCAGGCTGCAGCTCAGAACAAGCTGGGTGATGCAGTAGGACAATGACCCTTAACCCTAGCATATAATGGCTTCAGAGACACAGAATCCACCTTTTGGAGTGGTCCAGTCAGAGCCAACCTCAACCCAATAGCGACGCTGTGGAATGACCTTAAGAACACGACTGACCTGAAACTGTTCTGTGAGGAAGAATGGTCCAAGATTCATCCTGAGCATTGTTCAGGTCTAATCCACAGCTACAGGAAGGGCTGGCTTGAGGTTATTGATGCCAAAACTGGTTCAACCAGGTATTAAAACACTGTTGCTATTACTTTTTCCACCATAATTTTGTATATTTAGTGGATGTGTTCAGTAAAGACATGAAAGTTCATGACATTTGTGTTTTACCAGCTTAGAAACATTGTTTGTGACTTTGGTGAGGATCAGATCACATTTCATGACCGATTTAAGCAGAAAACCCACTAAGCAGTTGGTTATTAATTATTCTAACATTATTTGTAGGATTTGTACAATGTGTCTTTCATTTGTAATACACATACAGTATATACCCCCGGCGGAAATCACCAGCACTCATGCCGGTGAGCTTGCAGGGCTCAGATATTGAGATTGTGGACACCTTTAAATACCTGGGTGTCCACCTCAAAAATAAACTGGATTGGACCAACAACACAGATGTTGAGGAGGTCCTTTGGTGTGCGCGGGGCACTCCTTCGGACATTTTATGATTATGTGGTGGCATCTGCGTTTTTTATGCTGTTGTGGGTTGGGCAGGAGGTAGCACAGTCAGGGACAGAAATAAAATCAACAAACTGGTTAAGAGAGCTGGTTCTGTCCTGGACTGCTCTCTGGATTCCATCGAGGAGGTGGCAGACAGAAGGATGCTGGTAAAACTAACATCCATCATGCATAACCCCACCCATCCCCTGCACCACACAGTGGTGGCTCTGAACAGTTCTTTTAGCACAAGACTGTTACATCCCCAGTGTAAGAAGGAGCATTACCGTAGGTCATTCCTCCCCACAGCCATCAGACTGTACAACACATCACTGCAGTGATAAGATAGGTGAAATTATGAGGGACTATGCAATAATCTACTGAGGTGCAATATTCAAATCCTGGGTGTGAAATGCAATGTAAATAGGCTCATGTGTAATATCTTGTTCCTGATCTCTCTCAAATACTGTACATTGCCCTGCTTTAGGTATTTTTGAGTAGTTGCTCAGAGATCCTTATGGCTGAAACACAGGTTTCTTTCCCCCATTGTGGGATCAATTGTGTGAGTACTATTTGATTGTTCTTGATTTCCTGGTTGTTTAGTCTCTACTGCTGTTCCTGATTCTCTCCAGTGCTGCTTTGCCCTGTTTTTAGGTGCCTTTGATTTGCTTATTTGTGCTGTGTAATATGTAATGTTCTGATGACGCTACTTTTATAATCCTTGTGTGTATCGGTCCTAATGCTTTGTTGCCTTTATGTAACTTTTTATTTTAAAACTAAGTGTACATTGTTACTACGTACTTACGTACGCATGCGCCACACAGAGTGGCAGCAAGTTACAGCAGCTGTGTCCTCATTGTGTTCTTTCCCGTGTTTCTATGAAGTTCTGTTCTTATGTGTCTGTTCTTATGGTGTTATATTGATTGTTCTGTATTGCTGCTGTAACACAGAAATTTCCCCACTGTGGGATCAATAAAGTACCTACCTACCTATTCTGTAGAACTCTTGGAAGTCTGTGTATGCCTTAAGGTATGGCTAATGTGGCTTCAGCCAAGCAAAAATTAAACACCTGAAAAAGCCAGTAGCCATAAATTACTTTAAAACAAATTCCTCATAAAATTGGAATGCTACAAACATCCTCTGTAATGTGTCTCTTAGCACTCACGCACCGGTGACATCACTGGGAGCAATCAGGAGTTCAGTGTCTTGCTCAAGGACACTTCGACATGTTGACTGGACAAGCCGGGAATTGAACCGCTAATCCTCTGGCTAGGAAACGACCTGCTCTACCTCCTGAGCCACAGCCACCCCCATACTAGCAGTGCATCAAAGTAAATGATGTGTGGCATTGTGTATCATCTGTGGAATGGTAAACATCTATGAATATAGCAAGACAGAGAATTGCCTCAGAAATCCGAAGATGTTATGTATCTATTCTTTCTACAAAATTTCCTTAATGTGTTAAAATGTTGATAATATAATTGGTGTATGAATAAGAATTTATGTCACAGTCAGGTCTGGCTCACAGTTATGTGCAAGGCTAAACATTATTAAAACAAGTTCATGTCATAAAAGCTGTTTATTACATACAGTTTGGTGTGCATTGCTAGATGAGTGGACAAGTGTTGATGAGAAAGTATCTCAACATCAGTGGTCCTGTTCAAACTACATGAAACTGAAATATACACTGGAATTGTTTTTGTTTTGACAACTACAGTTTTGATGTCAAACTGGTTGCAAATTGTTTCAGCAGTTTAAAACATTTGAATATGTGTAAGTTTAAAGAAACATGACTATAGAAGAGACATTATCCTTTTGTCTTCCGTCTACTGTACTACATGTACATAAAGAAGGGAAGTGCCTCCACTGCACTGTGTTCATGAAAATTAGTACGAATAATCAAGAACTCAGATAAATGGTTTTTCTCTACTTAACAGGAAACACTTTCAGACTTAGCAGCATCATTAGACTGACCTCCTCTTGCCCTCTATTTACTGGAGGCTGAAGACATACCTGATTGGTAATCTTGATCTATTGTAATCTTGTCTTGCAGAGTATGGGCGTTTTGAGGCCAAAATCCATGACCTGCGAGAACAGATGATGAATCACAGTATGAGCACTGGGTCAGGATCCCTGCGAACCAATCAAAAGAGATCACTCTATGTGAGGTTGGTCTGTTTTGGAGTTTACTCGAATATTGGGCATTGAATTCATAGTGAATTCAGAAAGCAAACAATTTGCCCATTTTGTGTCCCAGATTTTTTTTATATGACATCTGCACTGATGTGTTCCAGGCACCATGGTAAAATAATATGAATGTCATCTTTTATTTGGTTTACTTTTCAAACACATAAGTGAAAAGAGTAATGTGTTCTTTACTATAACAGTCTGTTGGCTCACTGAAGGCACACATACATCTTAAAACCAGATTTATGATGTGTGTCTCAAACAGAACAACATTTGTTATTATAGCAACCCCAATAGAGCAGTGATCACTAACTGTTTCTTTCAGTTAAATTAGACAAGACCTCGTGCAGAGGAACAACAGAAATATTAGGAATTCAGTGAATTTGCAGTTCTAATCTTAATGTAAGGTAATCTAATCTAATCATGAGAATCCCTCCTCTGAATAGGGCATTGTTTGACTATGAGAAGTCAAAGGACAGCGGCCTCCCCAGCCAGGGGCTCAGCTTCAGGTATGGTGACATCCTGCATGTCATCAATGCCTCAGATGATGAGTGGTGGCAAGCCCGTCGTGTCAGGCCACATGGGGACAGTGAGGAAATGGGTGTCATCCCCAGCAAGAGACGGTGAGGAGTGGATAGAAATGTGTTTCAGGTTGAGGATAGTCTAGAACCCTGCCAATGACTTGTGAGAATGAACCTGGTTATTTATTACTAAAGGAGGATAGAACAATCTTAAACTGGATTCTAAAACAAATGGGTAATCAGTGGAGAGAGGCCAAGGCAGGAGAGATTTGCTCTCTTTTACAGATTGGATATAGTTTAGAGATAGGTCTGAAATTAGAAAGGATGGAGGCATCCAAATTAGGTTTCTTAATTTGTGGCTGCAATAAGGCATACTTAAACACTAGGAGAACACCCCACGGTCCACTTCAAAGCATTTATTACCATATGTGCAATAAAGAAACAAGTTGTACAATGAAATTTTTCCTTTGCCTGAATGCCATTAAAAGTTAGGAAAATATTTTTAAAAATGAAAAACAATAATAATAAATGATATTCAGTATGCAAAGAAAACAGTGTAATGAATAATGTGCAATTATCAGTTCCAGTGATAAGTACAGTATATACTATGTACAGTAATTACATAATAGTGCAATTTTATTAGTATAAATTTGCAGCCTTATTAAGAGTCATGCAGAGTCAAGACATTAGTCTGCTATTTAAAATTGTCATAATAGAAGATCTGATGGGATCAAAGATCTCTTTTAGGAGGGACAATGTCAGCAGAGCAGTTTGAGGGTTTGAGTGGTCTCTCTTACAAAGGAAAGAGACACTGGCTTGAACTGCATGAACATGGCAGGGTAGGCAACAGTGGAGAGTGATGTCATTAAACCTTGGTTTTGCTTTTGTTTTGTGATAAAACGTTTAAGAAGGGGTAATCAAATCTAAAATATTATGACAAACAGAATAAAATAAATAGGTTATATCCTCTCTATTTGAGCAGAGAGATAACTCTGGAGATAAACATAAGAATCAACAATTACATAATGTAATTTAAAACACCTGTCGTAAGGTTATTCCATTTCAAAATTGTCAAAACCTGGGTTTAGCATTGAGTCAGTGTGAGTGATTTCATGTCCTCTCTGTGGTTGATGGCTGGCATGGCTCTGTGCTTGACAAGGTGGAAAGGAAAGAGGGGGCGCGTCGTCTAAAGACTGTGAAATTCAATGCCATATGCTAGACAACTTAATGAAAACATAAATCTCTACATATGCTCAATGATAACTGAGGAGAGGAGAAACTTGGAGTGCAAGTGTTTGAGGCTCATTCTCACTCCTAAATTGTCAAAACTTGTAGTTTAGCATAGAGTCAATGTGAGTGATTTCATGTCCTCTCTGTGGTTGATGGCTGGCATGGCTCTGTGCTTGACAGGGTGGAAAGGAAAGAGCGGGCGCGTCTAAAGACTGTGAAATTCAATGCCAGGCCAGGGTCCTTTGATTCAAAAGGGGTAAGTGTCTTTATGAGACCTGAAAGTGACAATAATTTGTATTAGTACATTCATTTGATGATTCATAATGTAGCTCAAAGTGTGTGTTTTTACATTGACACTTGCAACAAAGACATAACCATGGGCCATAGCCTCACATTTCTAAAAGCCACATAATTACAACAAATAGCTAATTTCCTCTTTCTAGTGTTAATTTATGACAATTATATGTGTCATTGCTTTGTTAATACAAAGCACTGCACTTTCTGCACATTATGAGAACATTTCTAACCACACATTTCACTCTGCACACAGATGTTTCAAAAATACATCTGTGGTAAAAGTGCAAGCCCCTCCTACAAACCTTCCAGCTAAAGCTGCAATAGAAAGCAAGTGTAAAAATGTACCGCTTCCTGCTGTATAAACCAAAATTTTAATTGGCTAAAGGAGGAAATGGTGTTTGGAATTGGGATTGGTCTTCAAGCATGACTCTCCACATGAAACCCTGTAGCTGTAGAAATATTATACAGCAGCAGCTTAATTTGGTCTTCAAATGATGACAGTGACAACATATTCATTATTTAAAGTCTCTTTCTCTGGAGTTCAGTCTTTGTGTTTCATGTTCTTATGAAAGCCTGTTATGCTTTATCCTCAGTTATGTCTCTCAAGGCCTGATCTCGATAACTCTTCTCTCACTTCGCTCTTACTTGAAATGCTTCTCATGCCCTACTGGGTCCTGCAGTACTCCCACAGATGGACAAAATTAACATCTTTATTTAACTCCGAGCACTCTGTTTTCATGAACAGGGCAGCATGGCACAGACCACAATGAAATGCCAGTCGCGTTATGGGCAGAGGGACCTGAGGTGGAAATGGGCTGGGGTTAGAAATACACCATACAACGAGCCCGTTAGAGGTCAAGCAGCAAGGGGCAAATTTATCTTTATCTGACACAGTCAGCTTGTTGGATTGACAACCTAAAATTGATTAAAATAATCAAATGATTTCTTTTCTCAGCAGTATCAACACACAAATAACATGTAAATTGTACATGCGACAACACAAGATTTGACAAAATTTTTTTGCCGAGCCTATTTAATTAATATTTGCTACAGCAGAAGCAGAATTATTGTTCAATCAAATCCTTTATAACCAACATACAGTAGTCCTACTGTCTAGTGTCTATTCAGATACTTTACATCACATTACTTAGGAATACAATAAATCAAAAATGAAAATTACTATTAACCCTTGCACGTTGCTTATATATCATTGTCTCCTTTTGTCAGATCAACAGTGCAAAAAAAAAAAACAGGCAGCAAATACTCACATTCTAGTAGCGTGAACTAGCATGTTCAGAATTTTTGCTTAATAAACAATTTTTTTTGCTATAAAATTTTTGTCTAACTTACAATAGAACAACATCGTTTTAGTAAGGATCTTGTATACAGTAACTGACCTGCTTTGGAGGTTTTATTAACTATTATACTGTAAATCAGTAAAATCGTATTGAAACTAGCTGTGATTCTGGGAGGAAGAGATGTTCAAATATTACTGTAAGAACTTCTTGACGCCCCACTTTCTCAAAGCAGTTGTGCCTGCATGAACATAACAGATACAGTATATCTGCCCCATGCTTTCTCTCCCTTCACAGTCATTCACTGACAAACGTAAAAAGAATTTCTTCTTTACACGAAAGTTCCCATTCTACAAGAACAAAGAGGGTGAGCAGGATGGCAGTGATTCAGACCGTAAGTATGCTCACAGACACACGTATATATACTGAGCATGCAGAAGCCAGAGTAGGTCGTATGTATGGCTGCATGGAGATTCACAGGTGTATTTCAAGGGTAGAGGCGATGTGGAGGCCTTACCTGCTTCCTCTCATGATCGCCTCCTGTTGTCTTTGTTTTCTTTCTCACTCAGCTGGATCACAGTCAGAGATGCTGTGGTACAGACACTGATCAGTTAGCAGGAGAGAAACCAAGACACTGCTGTTCATTTTGATTTCAAATGTGATGTTGTAACAACCCAGTTTTCCCTCAGAGATCATTTTGGTTAACTCTGAACCAGCCTTAACATTATCATGATGTATGTGGGCCCCCCTGCTGGCTGCTCAATGTCTGTACAGAAACAGAGCTGTGGGTCCACAGCTTCTCCTTCCAATGCCTCCAATCTTTTGCTTATGTTGCGGCTGTCATCCTTCCTGTCTTTCTTCTGTTCTGGCTCTCTTTGGACTGCCAATAGGACATCCTGGGAATAAGTGATGATGGATATGGGACAAAGACATCCAGTAAGTTGGTTCAGGAATGATTTCTCATCTATGTTTAAACCCCCACCCCCGAACACACTCACATCAACAACAACAACTTCCATGTCACATTTCCTGTTGAAACATGTTTCTCATGCCTGTATCCTTGCATGCTAGATTAGCTGGATTTTCAGTTTACAGTCTTAACCTCTGTCTCAAGCAGGTCACTAAACTCACAATGGGTGACTTTTGTTTGTTTACTTGTTTATTTATATAGTCACAAGAAATTAACGTTATGTAAGGATTTCTCATGGAGTTACCTTGTTTTGAACCTGGATTAACCTTTAAACGTGGCAGTGTCTGACAGTTCCAATTTATATAGTCTGAGTGAAGCAGCACAGCCACTACAAGCCACCCAAGGTTTTTGCATTCTGTTTAGTGAGCCAAGCTTTACTGCCAATAAATTTAGTTTTATCCAAATTCAGAGATACTATATTACTGTCACACCATTTCTTTATCTTCTCAAGTTCCTGTGTAACCCATCCAGATAGTTGCTATAGGTTTTCACCCGATGCCCATATGGTAGTGTCATCAGCAAACAAAACCACTTTCATTAAATCAGAAACCTTGCATATATCATTAATATATAGTATAAATAATTAGGTCCCAAAACAGAACCCTGAGGCACTCCACATACAATGTCCAGCTCACTCGATTGGTATTCACCCAACTTCACAAATTGACACCTCTGTGTCAAGTAACTTCTAATCCAATTCAAAACCAATCCCCTGATCCCATAGTTTTTTAACTTATCCATTAATAATGCATGATTGATTGTGTCAAATGCTTTTTTTTTAGGTCAATAAGTATTCCCAACGTGTATTTCCTCTCATCCATAGCACTTGTTATGTCCTCCATTAGCTCAGTAATGGCCAGA
>NW_018128147.1:33568-39031 GCF_001952655.1 Monopterus albus | reverse complement strand
GCTCGGATTACCTCGCAGAAGGACATACAGGACTGCTCCCTGCTGTGTTTTTGTGAAACATGGCTGGGAAAAGAGACTCCCGATGAGGGTATAACTCTGGATGGTTACTCTGTGTTCAGACAGGATCGCAGCACCGCTGAAAGCGGCAAGACCCGCAGAGGTCACAGACTGGAGGCCACAGACTGGAGCATCTTCAAAGGGGCCACAGATGACTCCATGAATATGCAGATAATGTGAGTGACTGCATCAGCTGGTGCACATCTATATGCGGAACAGCTAGAAGTGTGTGTGTTTTCCCCAACTAAAAACCATGGTTTAATAGGGATATAAAACAGAAAATCAGGAAGAGACGAGAGGCTTTTAAGTCAGGGGACCAAGCGGAGTACAGGAAAGCCCGGTATGAGCTACAGAAATCCATCAGAGCTGTAAAGGGAGCATACTTTCAAAAACTGGAGAGCTACTATATGAATGACAACACACGCAGTATGTGGCAGGGAATCAGGCAGTCACAAACTACAGGAACAAATCAACAAACACAGCCCCCCAGGACGCCACCCTCCCGGACAGCCTCAACAACTTCTATGTGAGGTTTGACAGGTTGAACACAAGACACCATCTCAAAATCCCCCTGCGACCCGGGGGACACTGCTTTTCAGGTGACACACACACAGGTCCTGAAGGCCTTGAGACAGGTAAACCCCCATAAGGTGGCAAGACCAGATGGTGTCCCCCCTAGAGTGTTGGGACCCTGTGGGGTTCAACTAGCTAGTGTGTATGCAGACATCTTCAACCTGTCCTTAACCCAAGCAGTAGTTCCTTGCATTTTCAAAAAATCCATTATCATACTGTTCCCTAAGACATCAGACACATCTACTCTGAATGACTTCAGGCCAGTATCGTCATGAAGTGCTTTAAGAAACTGGTCCTCACACACGTTAACCACATGGTCCTGGACAGTGTAGACCCCCTCCAGTTTTCCTATCGCTCCAACAAATCAGTGGACAACGCGACAGCTCTGGCTTTATTCCACACCCTGAAACACCTGAACAACAGCAGTACGTATGCTAGGATGCTCTTCCTATATTACAGTTCTGCATTCAACACCATTTGCCTGGGTAGGCTGATTGGGAAGATGACAGACCTCAGTGTACCAAATCTCACCTGTAACTGGATTCTGGACTTCCTGACTGAAAGACCACAGATAGTTAGAATGGGAGGGCGGGTGTCTGCTGAGCTCACAATCAGTCACTGCAGGGCTGCTGTCTCAGCCCCAAACTCTTCACCCTGTACACCCACAACTGTGTCTCCAACCATGACAACACCATCATCATTAAATATGCTGATGACACCACCATTCTGGGCCTCATCAAGTGGGGAGACGAGTCAGGTTACAGAAGCTCACCCAGGCTTATAGAGGACTGGTAGAGAGCATCCTCACTACTGGCATCACAGTCTGGTATGGTAACACCACACAGGCAGAGAGGAAGGCTCTTCAAAGGGTCATAAAGACTGCAGAGAGGATAATTGGGACTGAACTGCCTGCTATGGACACACTGCACACACAGTGCTGTCATAAAAGGGCAGAGAACATACTCAGGGATCCACGCCACCCAGCTCACTCTTTGCTCAGACACAAAAACTGCACCTACAGCCTCAGGCACAGCAGGGGGGACAGTATCATCACACACAGAACTAAACTTTACAAAGAAGCTATTACAAAATGTGGACATATGTTCTATAGAGTGCACAGTCCTTTATATTGGATATTGATACTATCCATAATTATTAAAAATGCTTTATTCACAAGATTAAATATGTATAGTAATAGTGTATAATTCTAATAATCTACTGGTATAAAATTTGTGTAGTATCTTCTGAAATTTGTATCCGCATGTCCCACAGAGAGCACATCATTTTATAGTGGAGCTTAGTTTTCATATTTAATATTAATCCTTTTTCAGAATAACTGTATTTAAACTTCAATAGTTCCAATGTCATGTGACATGTTGGTTCAAAATCTGTTCTAAATGTTTGTCTAAATGCCCCACACAGAACACACCCACACATACTGTATTAGATATTAATGCTTATCATTTACAGGAAAAGAATACTCTTCTTCCAAATGAGGCTGGATTAGAGATTAGGAGTTTCAAAAGAATCATTCCATGGACTAATTATCATTATTCTTGCTCTTTATCTTGGTTGGTGTAACCCATGTTAAGGTGGGAGGGGTGGGTGGTTGAACAATTTGTTTAATGGTTGTTTCAAATAAAAAAAATTAGTATAGGTCTGTGTTCATTGTACCTTATGCTTGTCAATATTTCCGAACAAAATTATAAAACAGTACAAATTTATTGGTTTCTCAGTTATACCTACACAATCAAATACAATCATTCTGCAATGAATTTTATCTTTGTGGAACTTGTTCAACTGTTTATTGAGGTGGGTTTGTGTTTTATTGAGAGGAGCTTATAATATTTTGTGCCCATGTATTAATTAACTACAGTGTCAAAAACACAAATGCATAAGCTTCACAAAGACAGGGATTAATTGCAGGGTGATTCCATTATTTTGCATATTATAGATTTGGACCAAATAAACTGATCTTTCAAACTGGTAAAAAAAAAAAAGAAAAAAAAGAAAAAAAGAAACATAGATATTAGTATTCAAACAATTTCAGCTGAGCCATAGTTCATTGCATACATTTTTTTAGTGGGTTTCAAGGCTGACAAGGAATCAAGACAGAGTCACTTTGTGCAGGCACAATATCATATTATAGCGTTGAGTTTCAAAAGCTTTTAATAACTTTAAAAGGCATATATCAGAACTAAGGAAGTTGTAGGCAGTATGAATGTTCTCCCTTGAGTATTCTAATAAGGGTATTTAAGACTAAAGCCATGTTGTTATTTATAGAAGTGATCAGTCCAGTAACAGGTCATTACAAATGTATACTATAATCATAAGTAACATTTTTATTGTAATTTTCATGAAAACATGTTAGCAAGGGACAGAAGCTAGATGACTGAGCCAAAAATGATGATGATGATACTTTACAAGGATACAAAGCAGACAAGGGGTAGGACAGTGCAAAACAAAAAAGCAGGAAAGGAGACCAAGAGAACAGTGTCAATGACAAACAAGAGCCTAATAGGAAAGATGACTAAAGAGATGATTCTGATGTGACAAGTGAAGAAATAACTGTTAAATTCTGTAGTAGCTCAACCCAATGTACCAACACACATGCCGGAAGTGGGATATGAAGTAGAATTTATTGTAACTTTATTGAGAGCAAGAGAAAGAGCAGAGGCAGAGAAGGTTCTTGGAGCTGGGAATGAAGGCAGGCTGGATGGGTGAAGCTGGGTATACTGGAGCAGTAAGACAAGTGGAGGCGGGTAATGAGAAGACAGAGAAGGTGGAGGTGAAGCTGTTGCTGACTGTTGTGGATTGGTGCTGACATAGCAGCTCCTATGGGCAAGTGTAGGACAGAGAAATGGCGAGCTGGAGATAGCTGGACTCACCGGTGGATGGTTAAACAGGTACATCTCGTGGAGCAAGCAGAGGCATTCAGCGTGGCATGTCTGGAGCAGGCAGCAGACTGAAGAAGACAGAGAAGACACACACACCACCAATGGAGCAGGAAACAGGTAAACAGGAGTACACCCAGGATCTGGAAGCAGTTCAGTAACAGGCAGGATCGCAAATGCGCCGGGGCTGACTTTTGGCAGTACACAAACATGCAGGAGAAGTTTAGGTTATGGACCAATGCGGAACTAACAGAAAAGGCCATGTATATATGGGGAGGTAATGAGTGGCAGGTGAATATGATGATGAATGACTATGCTGGCTAAGATTGTGACAGGCAGAGGGAGACAGAGAAAAGGAAAGAAAAATAGGGAGCACAGGACCAAACATAACAGTACCCCCCCTCAAGGATGGCTCCCAGGCATCCAAAAACAAAAGAGAAAAACCCAAAACCAGAGCAAGGCCAAGCAGGGAGGGAGGATGACAGCCTGGAAGGAGGGCACGAAAAACAAACCAAAAAAAAAACAAAGCCATCTGGTCCCCAAACACAAAGTTCAAAACCAAAAACAAGGGAACTGGGAAAAAAAGGGCAAAAGCAAAAAACATATATAGATAAAGGCCACAGGGTGCCCACAACAAAAACTGGGGCACCACCACTCAGGGGTCGACCCCCAAGAACAGGATGGCAGGAATCTCAGGCTCCGGCGACTGCTCAGGTGGGAAGACCAAAGACTAGACCAGGAACAGGAGGGACCATGCAGGAGGGACTACGCAGGAGGGACTGTGCAGGAGGGCAGCCACAGGACTAGACAGGAGATCGGAGAGGCCACTCAGGAGGGTGGCCACAGAACCAGGCAGAGGTCCAGTGGGACCAGGTATAAGTCTGGTGTAGCTGTACGAGAGGACAACCTCAGCGCTGGGCAGGAGGCCACTTGGGGGGATGTCAGCGGTGTCGGACAGGGGTCGGAGAGGCTGTTTTGGAGGAGAGACCAGAGACGACATCGCTCCAGAGGTTGACCCCAAAACCAGGCAGTGGATTGCAGAGGATTGCTCCAGAGGACCCGGCAGGAGATCACTCCATAGGGCGGACTTGGCACTGAAGAGGCTGCAGCTCGGAACCAGGCAAGGATGGGGGCTGCAGTGGCAGAGGTACCAGGGACAGGGGCTGCAGCAGTGGGCTGACTGGCAGTGCAGAAACTGGGGTGGAGGCAATGTCAGGCTCCTGAGGAACTGGGATGGAGGTGGTGTCGGCAACCAATTGGGGAATAGGAACAGGGGTAGCATCGACATTTCAGCCAACCTGCTCAAGGGCTGACTCGGAGACCTTGGTTCACGTTTCCTCATTCACTGCCTGTGAACCTTGAACCCCAGCGGGGACAGTCGTCAACACATCTGGGGATTTCTGCCTCAGTGGGAACATCTGCATGGTCTGGCCAAAGGGCAGGAGCAGAGGCGGTGTCAGCAATCCGGCCAACCTGCTCAGGGATGAAGGCAGCATCGGCAGTCCAGCTGACCTGCTCAGGGATGGAGGCAGCATCAGTGGTCCGGTCAACCTGCTCGGGATCAGGAACAGGGGTGGTGTTGGCAGTCCGGCTGACCCACTTAGGATCAGGCACAGGAGAGGCGTTGGCGCACCAGCCAACCTGCTTAGGACTAGACAGAGGAATTCTTGGCAACACGCTGAGTGGTTTGGACCTCTCCAGCACACCCGGCTACTTCACCCTCCATGGGGGTGTCGCCACTGCTGGACTGGAGTGCCAGGACTGATGGTGTTGGTCATTGTCTGTGCCTATGACTGCCTCTCTGGTAGACGGAGCATGGCCCGAGAGCTGGTGGCGGCAACTGCAGCATAGGAGCAGGCGGTGGCAGCTGCAGCTGGAGAACAGGTGGCAGCAACTGCAGCTCAGGAACAGGCTAGGGCTTCAGCTCCGGAAATGGTAG
>NW_018128147.1:25172-32722 GCF_001952655.1 Monopterus albus | reverse complement strand
AGGTGGAAAGGAAAGAGGGGGCGCGTCTAAAGACTGTGAAATTCAATGCCATATGCTAGACAACTTAATGAAAACATAAATCTCTACATATGCTCAATGATAACTGAGGAGAGGAGAAACTTGGAGTGCAAGTGTTTGAGGCTCATTCTCACTCCTAAATTGTCAAAACTTGTAGTTTAGCATAGAGTCAATGTGAGTGATTTCATGTCCTCTCTGTGGTTGATGGCTGGCATGGCTCTGTGCTTGACAGGGGGGGAAGGAAAGAGCGGGCGCGTCTAAAGACTGTGAAATTCAATGCCAGGCCAGGGTCCTTTGATTCAAAAGGGGTAAGTGTCTTTATGAGACCTGAAAGTGACAATAATTTGTATTAGTACATTCATTTGATGATTCATAATGTAGCTCAAAGTGTGTGTTTTTACATTGACACTTGCAACAAAGACATAACCATGGGCCATAGCCTCACATTTCTAAAAGCCACATAATTACAACAAATAGCTAATTTCCTCTTTCTAGTGTTAATTTATGACAATTATATGTGTCATTGCTTTGTTAATACAAAGCACTGCACTTTCTGCACATTATGAGAACATTTCTAACCACACATTTCACTCTGCACACAGATGTTTCAAAAATACATCTGTGGTAAAAGTGCAAGCCCCTCCTACAAACCTTCCAGCTAAAGCTGCAATAGAAAGCAAGTGTAAAAATGTACCGCTTCCTGCTGTATAAACCAAAATTTTAATTGGCTAAAGGAGGAAATGGTGTTTGGAATTGGGATTGGTCTTCAAGCATGACTCTCCACATGAAACCCTGTAGCTGTAGAAATATTATACAGCAGCAGCTTAATTTGGTCTTCAAATGATGACAGTGACAACATATTCATTATTTAAAGTCTCTTTCTCTGGAGTTCAGTCTTTGTGTTTCATGTTCTTATGAAAGCCTGTTATGCTTTATCCTCAGTTATGTCTCTCAAGGCCTGATCTCGATAACTCTTCTCTCACTTCGCTCTTACTTGAAATGCTTCTCATGCCCTACTGGGTCCTGCAGTACTCCCACAGATGGACAAAATTAACATCTTTATTTAACTCCGAGCACTCTGTTTTCATGAACAGGGCAGCATGGCACAGACCACAATGAAATGCCAGTCGCGTTATGGGCAGAGGGACCTGAGGTGGAAATGGGCTGGGGTTAGAAATACACCATACAACGAGCCCGTTAGAGGTCAAGCAGCAAGGGGCAAATTTATCTTTATCTGACACAGTCAGCTTGTTGGATTGACAACCTAAAATTGATTAAAATAATCAAATGATTTCTTTTCTCAGCAGTATCAACACACAAATAACATGTAAATTGTACATGCGACAACACAAGATTTGACAAAATTTTTTTGCCGAGCCTATTTAATTAATATTTGCTACAGCAGAAGCAGAATTATTGTTCAATCAAATCCTTTATAACCAACATACAGTAGTCCTACTGTCTAGTGTCTATTCAGATACTTTACATCACATTACTTAGGAATACAATAAATCAAAAATGAAAATTACTATTAACCCTTGCACGTTGCTTATATATCATTGTCTCCTTTTGTCAGATCAACAGTGCAAAAAAAAAAAACAGGCAGCAAATCCTCACATTCTAGTAGCGTGAACTAGCATGTTCAGAATTTTTGCTTAATAAACAATTTTTTTTGCTATAAAATTTTTGTCTAACTTACAATAGAACAACATCGTTTTAGTAAGGATCTTGTATACAGTAACTGACCTGCTTTGGAGGTTTTATTAACTATTATACTGTAAATCAGTAAAATCGTATTGAAACTAGCTGTGATTCTGGGAGGAAGAGATGTTCAAATATTACTGTAAGAACTTCTTGACGCCCCACTTTCTCAAAGCAGTTGTGCCTGCATGAACATAACAGATACAGTATATCTGCCCCATGCTTTCTCTCCCTTCACAGTCATTCACTGACAAACGTAAAAAGAATTTCTTCTTTACACGAAAGTTCCCATTCTACAAGAACAAAGAGGGTGAGCAGGATGGCAGTGATTCAGACCGTAAGTATGCTCACAGACACACGTATATATACTGAGCATGCAGAAGCCAGAGTAGGTCGTATGTATGGCTGCATGGAGATTCACAGGTGTATTTCAAGGGTAGAGGCGATGTGGAGGCCTTACCTGCTTCCTCTCATGATCGCCTCCTGTTGTCTTTGTTTTCTTTCTCACTCAGCTGGATCACAGTCAGAGATGCTGTGGTACAGACACTGATCAGTTAGCAGGAGAGAAACCAAGACACTGCTGTTCATTTTGATTTCAAATGTGATGTTATAACAACCCAGTTTTCCCTCAGAGATCATTTTGGTTAACTCTGAACCAGCCTTAACATTATCATGATGTATGTGGGCCCCCCTGCTGGCTGCTCAATGTCTGTACAGAAACAGAGCTGTGGGTCCACAGCTTCTCCTTCCAATGCCTCCAATCTTTTGCTTATGTTGCGGCTGTCATCCTTCCTGTCTTTCTTCTGTTCTGGCTCTCTTTGGACTGCCAATAGGACATCCTGGGAATAAGTGATGATGGATATGGGACAAAGACATCCAGTAAGTTGGTTCAGGAATGATTTCTCATCTATGTTTAAACCCCCACCCCCGAACACACTCACATCAACAACAACAACTTCCATGTCACATTTCCTGTTGAAACATGTTTCTCATGCCTGTATCCTTGCATGCTAGATTAGCTGGATTTTCAGTTTACAGTCTTAACCTCTGTCTCAAGCAGGTCACTAAACTCACAATGGGTGACTTTTGTTTGTTTACTTGTTTATTTATATAGTCACAAGAAATTAACGTTATGTAAGGATTTCTCATGGAGTTACCTTGTTTTGAACCTGGATTAACCTTTAAACGTGGCAGTGTCTGACAGTTCCAATTTATATAGTCTGAGTGAAGCAGCACAGCCACTACAAGCCACCCAAGGTTTTTGCATTCTGTTTAGTGAGCCAAGCTTTACTGCCAAGCTTACATTGGCATGCTGAAAAAACTTTTACCTTTTTATAATTCTGACCTTTACTGCACATTTCTGCAGATAGCCGTCCTTGGTAGGCTAGTGGTTAAAGCACAGCGCTCTCACCGCTGCGGCCTGGTATCGAGTCAGGGTTGCATTGGGAGGGCATCCGGTGTAAAACACATGCCAAATGTCAACATGCGAATCATCAGTGTGACGATCCGCTGTGGCGACCCCTAAAACGGGAAAAGCCAAAAGTGACTTTTTTACTGGACATTTCTTCAGATATTATGTTTAAAGTCCCCATGGCATGCTTGTTTCCAGCCATTTAGTGTCTTATCTTGGGTACCTCTAGATTAGCTTTGCACCCTTCATAATTCCAAATAGTCTATAATGTTTCAGAATAATAAAACCAGAGAGTTTCTACCTAAAAGCAAGAGGACAGTTCGTGAACACGTACACTTCCTGCTTCTGATGTTATGCTGCAAGTAGACAGCACAACAAACCATGATGGCATTAATTAATGTGAATTTTTCCTCCATAGATAAGAAAACATTAGTATATGTACTGATGAAAAGTACTGATGTACTGATGTGTAACACTATAAACAAAGCAGGTAACTGAGAAACCCCACATTTTAACTGCATAATGCAGACATAGTAACTTCTCCAGCCTACAACAATTCTCTCCAGCGTTACAGAAACAAGTCATTAACAGACATGCAACATGTTTTTTTAAACTTACCATTAAGTCCCACCAAGTGGTGGAAACATCACTCCCTTTCAAGTAGCTCCAAGGTCGGTAAATCCAACCAGTGGTTGCTGCGTCTTCCCCCAGGAACCATATAATTTGGGACTAATTCCAGATGCAATTAGAGAGTGATCCGTCAGTACACTTCCAGTTATTTCTAAATATTAAACTAGCACACACTTGAAGCTTTTATTCAGAGGACAAAGTGAACTACACATACAGAATGTTGAATCTGTCCACAAACAATCATCCAACTCAGCATAAATGAAGAATACAAAGTAAATGTTAACTGGGGTTTATATTGGGCAAGTTCTTTTAATGGAAATTTCATCTGAAAGCTGATAGTAAACTCACCACAACTTGGTAGACATACTAAGAAAACCTTGAAACTTTCTGTTTTTCTATAATTAATACCAAACTACAAGGTCGTTTGCAGGAAACGTTCAAGAAATTATTAGGAAATAGTAGACCTGTAAAAAAACATTGCCATGGTTTTAGTGGAAATCAGAACCATGATAGCGGTAAATATTGGTAATTGACGTCATACGATATTTATGATAGCATTGCACATGTTTTCAGAAATGGTTGCACGTCTTCAGAGACAGGTGCAAAGAGATGTATTTACTCTATAAAATAAAGATTTCTGCCCTCTCTCCCACCTCAGTAATACACCCAGCCCTGCAATTATGCTGTGTAATAAATAATAAATTCTGTCCTGTTTTCCATGGCAGATGGCTCCAAATAGAATCTCAACATGTTAGAGAATAGTTTCCAAGGCACTCAATGAAATAAGCTGAAAGCATTCATTTGTGCAGTGAGCAGTAATAAAGGCTACATTTTCTCTCCTTTTCCATCTGTGTCCCAGTTTAAAGTTCTGACATATTTTTGAGCTTTGGATGTTAGTTTAGAGTTGCGGCATGTTTGGAGTCATGTTTGGTGTAAAGATAGATGCATAGTGTTCTCAAGGATATTTTGAACTTTTTGTTAATACAGAAATGCAGGAAGTGAGTAAAGCCCCCCTAACTGAGAGATAATTGCGGCATTTGTCCAGACAAAGGTGAAATGTCTGTCTGCCTGCTGGTGCCTTTCTTTATAGATCTAATGTCTGAGTCCAGGTTCCCTGAAATGCACATTATAGTCTCACATAGCTTCTCATCTGAAATCATAGTATAGTGTTTCACAAAATAGTTTAAATATAGATTAAGCCCACTTTGAGGAACCTTTCCGTTTTTGTCCATTGTGTTTCTGAGAAATTGACAAGAAATTGAACAGTCCTACTTAAAAGACCTGCTGCACCCCTTGTAATTGTATTGTGATGTTGTATGTTTGTAGTCCCATGTTTCTGTTTTTATTTGAGCTGACAAGACATTCCTATCAATCTGGTCAACACGAAGGAATCAGCCTCATCGTCTTAGGCTGAAAGGACAGCAGCCTTTTATTAGAATGGACTCTCCCTTGTCGAGCACCATAGAGCTCCCTGATGCCACAGATAGTCCTAATTAGATTGAACAGAAGGCGTTTCCTGATGTCACTCGGTCTCTGCTGACCATGTTACTCACAGTAACACTGCTGGGAAGCTTGTAGTTCTGATTAGATTAAGATGTATGTACTTTTTTTGTATGACAAACCTATTGTATGTTTTTCTTTTCATGGCAGGCCGTAGTCTTATGAGTGTGAATTTCTAGATGAAAAGATTTTGGCTGGAATGTTTTACTTAGCACCAGACAAACTGGTACCAGCCATATAATAGGGTTATAAAATTTAAAGCGAGTGAATCAAATGCAGCCAACCAGAGTTAAATCATATCCTACAATGGCAAGGTGCTGCTAGAAAATCCTTTACTGTGGAACAGCTGCAAGAAGTGTTGAAGTGTTTTTACAAAGAGTAGATAAACATTACAGAAGGGAAAAGACTACCTTGACATTCTTTATGCTGACAAATGTTTGGGCACTCAGCACAGAGTGATTGTTGAATTCTAATGCTCCACTCTGTAAAGCAGAAGGCCACACTACCAGACAAGAACTTTGTTCAGATGACAAAATGCATTTTTTTTATTATAACTCAAGTGCGGATGGTCAAAATTTCTTAGCAATGGTTCAAGGCAGTTTTGCTAATTATTTGATTATTTCTCTCAGCAGCCAGGTGGATTTGTCCAAGTGCTTCCATGTCCAGTGAAATGCCAGTGTAGCAGTTAAGAGATGGAAACAATAAACATATTTAACATGTTACACTGAGAACAAGTCACCACAAACATCTAAGTCCACATCAGAATATGCGACAGACTTCATAGGTAACTTTCACAATAATAGGTTCACAGAAGAACAGCAGAAAACGGCGTTTGTAAGGTTTAAACAATAGAGAATTGGTTTCTCAACATTTAGGTTTGTTTTAAATATAGCTATGTTCTCACAAAGTGAATGCATGCTTGTCAAAAGCATCTGCTCTTCTGCTCAACTTTCCAGACGTAATGCTAGTTAGAAGTTAGCAACCATCAAGCCACAGTGTGAACACCAACCTAGTGTGTCACAGCTTGTTGGTGGAAGAAAAAAAAAAAACTAAAAGAAGTTTCTCAGACAGTTCTCTGAAATATCAGCAGTGCTGTCAGTGTGATATCAGTAAATGTGTGGGTAACACCCTGCTGCACATAGAATAGCATTGCATAATGTCACTAAACTTTATTTTTTAATGCTTTTCTTTTTCAGATCTACATGCATGGTGACCGCTGGCTCTGTGTGTGATCCTCAGTCACCATGAAAGACTAGGAACTCAGCTCTCCAAGGGAAATGGCTTGTTTTATAATCCCTGCCCTGCTACCTGATGTATGACTCCAGCTGCCTGTGAGGGGCCTGTCAGCTGTTTATGGGAACTACCACTGTGTTTGCACTCTTGAGGATTTAAGCTTTTCCAGGACAACACTTCTTCATTTTTTTTTTTTCCCCCCTCACTGTCTGGCTGAAGCATCAACGCTTTGCACTAGAGCAGGGAGGCAACGAGACAATGGCAAACAACTCGTACAGTGGGGTGAAGAACTCCTTGGTTGAGGCCAACCACGATGGAGAATTTGGCTGCACGCTCAAAGAACTGCGCTCCCTTATGGAACTGAGAGGCGCTGAAGCAATAGGAAAAATTGGGGAATCTTATGGGGATATTCAAGGACTCTGCAATCGATTAAAAACATCACCTATAGATGGTAGAGTAATGGTTCCATTACATTCAATATGACTGTTGTTTAACTGGATCAAATACAGGATGTTTTCACAGCAGGGCTAATAGTGAGTGCTGTTGGAATGCTAATGTGGTGCACACATAGCTTAGGAGGCGTGTCACTGGCTGTGTCATCCACTTTGTGGATAACTTGACATCGCTTCCTTGGTAAACCCGTATGCCAGACAGGTGGTCACGTAGACTGGCTCTGACCTGGGCCAGTCCTGCTCTATTTCAAGGCCTGTGGATATGTCCCTCCCTCTCTCCCTTTTCACCTCTGTGTCTATGTGTGTGCATATCTGTGTGTAGGCTTCAGATAGACCAGCTGTCTGCCTGGGCACAGCACCAGCCTGCAGGCAGGTCAATGTCCCACATGTGGCAGACAAAAAAGGAGGCTGTAAGAGTAGGTGGTAATAACTTGAACATGTTGGGGAAGGAGTTCATCTTCTGAATAACTTTGGTGTGTTACTTTTTTTCTTTGATTGACTATAGAGATAAG
Organism: Monopterus albus; assembly: GCF_001952655.1. Taxonomy (NCBI): domain Eukaryota; kingdom Metazoa; phylum Chordata; class Actinopteri; order Synbranchiformes; family Synbranchidae; genus Monopterus; species Monopterus albus. Next base: position 25,265 of record NW_018128147.1, on the reverse strand, counting down.
ATCTCGCCAATAGTTCTGGAAAACTTCCCAGCTAAAGCTACAGTAGAACTCCAGCACCTCTCCTTGCGCCGCTCTATGACACATTTCTTTTGT
>NW_018128147.1:23222-24949 GCF_001952655.1 Monopterus albus | reverse complement strand
TGTGATAGATAAAGCATTAAATAAGAAGATTGTCAAAAGCACCAGTCAGTTGTTGTTGGTCCTGAGTCAGTCTTTCTGTCAACCCACAGTCAGTTTTCAGTCTTAATTCAGCATTCCCCCAGCCAGCTGGGTTAGCGTCCCCCCACAAAATATACTCTCCCTGTCACAGTAGCATTGTCATCCTCTCTCCCTGGCCCACTCTTTTATCAGCAGCTTTCCTTAGGCTGTTACGTAAATTTCTGATCTTAGCTTCCTTTTCCAGTTTCGGGAGACAGCACCCTGTCACCCTGCCAAAAACAGGAAACATCTTGACCAACTTACATAAGCTCATTGTTCAGCTCACATGAACTTAATGAACCCATAACCACTCAGCTCTCCCTTACACAACTAGTACAAATAATATCTATATGAAGTACATACTGTAAATCTTGTTTATTTTTAGCCACTACAGAGTGCGAATGGGTGAATGGCCAAATAGTGTGAAAGCGCTTTGAGTGTGCTGTAAAGCATAGAAAGGCGCTATACAAATATAAGACCATTTAAGACCATTTACATAGTAGTGGTGGACAAACAGAAGAAGAAGGCCGTAGTGATAGATGTAGTAATTCCAAGCGATAGCAACATCAGGAAGAAGGAACACGAGAAGCTTGAGAATGTTAAAAGAATTTTCAAAGAAGCCACAAAGTCACTGAAATCTTTCAATTGGTTTACTTGCAGCAAGGAGACAAGTCAGCATGAGCATACAGAGTTGTCTGACTAAGCTAGTCTAAATATCACAATATATAGGACAAAGGGAACTCCCTAAAGATGCATTCCAGGCGTTAATCAACTTGAAAAGAAGATTCAAACAGGAAAAGTGAACTTGAGAGGCTTTGCCCTGATAACCCCCTCAGACGATAAACAATATGTTGTCCATTCACCTACACAATATATGGCAGGAAAGGGTTTATGGCTGGCTCCTTTAAGTCTGGAACGCCATCCCGGCTGAACATATAACACATAACAACACTGAAAACAAAGATAAAACATGTCCTTCAGTTCACACAAGCAGTGTCTCACAGGTCCCTGTGATTTGTAGTCTGTTCTGAAAGGTTCAAATCCACTGAATAACCTAGAGTGTTAGTTAATATATTGATTAGAACACAGTTTAAAACATATTTAATAATGTAATTTTCATGACAGAGAAATACCAAGGGCTGAAAGAAGAGCTAGAAAAGATGTGGAAGGTGTAGGCACAAGTGGGCCCCGTGGTAATAGGAACACTGGGGGCTGGGACCCCCAAACCGAGAGAGTGGCTCCAACAGATCCCAGGAACAACATCTGAGATCTCTGTCCAAAGGAGTGCAGTCCTAGGAACAGCTAAGATACTGCACAGGACCCTCAAGCTCCCAGGCCTCTGGTAGAGGACCCGAGCTTGAAGAAAGGAATACAAGGCCGCCCCAAAGTGGGGGGCAAGTGGGGAATTATTTTATATATATATAAATTCCCCATATATATACAGTTAGGGGAAAAATTATTTGAACCCCAGCTGATTTTGTAAGTTTGCCCACTAACAAAGAAATGATCAGTCTACAATTTAAATGGTAGGTTTATGTGAACTGTGAGAGACACAACAATAACAAAAAATCCAGAAAAATGCATTACAAAAAAAGTTATAACGTAATTTGCATTTTCATGAATGAAATAAGTATTTGATCCCTTTGCAAAACGTGCTTTAGTACTTGGTG
>NW_018128147.1:14334-22055 GCF_001952655.1 Monopterus albus | reverse complement strand
ATATACTGCTCAAAAAAATAAAGGGAACACAACATAAGACATCCTAGATCTGAATGAATGAAATATTCTTATTAAATACCTTGTTCATTACATAGTTGAATGTCTTATTTTCTCTTGTGTTCCCTTTATTTTTTTGAGCAGTGTATACACACACACAGTCTGGATTTAGCAGATCTATATGCACAATGTATATTTACAGGTATCACATAGGGTTATTGTCCAGTCATACTGTCATGGGTCAAGTGTTCATCAGAGTGACAACCCAGGGGAAGAAACTGTCCTTGTGCCTGGTTGTCTTGCGCACAGTGAACTGTAGCGCTGTCCAGAGGGCAGGAGTTGAAACAGTTTGTGTCCAGCAGGTAACGTGAGCAGGTAAGTAACAGGCAGGATTGCAAACAGCAGCCAGGGCTGACTTCTGGCAGTACACAAACATGCGGGAGAAGATTAGGTTATGGACCAGCAGGAAACTAACGGAAAAGGCCCTGTATATATGGGGAGCTGAAATGAGAGGTAATACGTGGCAGGTGAATGTGATGATGAATGATTTTGCTGGCTAGGATTGTGACAGGCAGAGGGAGACAGAGAAAAGCAACAGAAAAACGGAGCACAGGACCGAACCATAACCATAACCACAGGGCAGGAAATAAGAAACGCTGGACAGGAAGAAAGGGAAACATCTCCAGTGAAGGCAGCAAGTGAGGAGCATAACAAAAACATGACACTGTAATACAGTCACACATAAGCATCCAGAAATTCCAAAACATCATAGCACCTGATGGACCAAATAAGGACAACAACGATCAAGAAAAAAGATGTATCAGATTGCTCAACTCTACACAAACCTGTAATTTCAGAGAACAGGTACACTGCACAAGCTGAAACTGATACTGAAAGGGGGACGGAGCAGACAGATGGGCATATAACTGAAAAAAAAAACACTAAAAGGAAGGAGGAAAAAGAAGGCAATGATGAGTACAGATAGTGTAGTGCACACCCAAAAGTCTTCTCAATTGTTATTAAGAAGAAACAGTGGAAAAAACAAAAAACCTAAACAGGAGATAAAATCTCAAGCCCCCATGGACAGATATCTTTTACCAAAGATTCTTTTAAAAATCCATGTTGTACATTTTGATTTAATTACAAATGTTGTTAAGAGGAGCTACAGCTGCAACATTTTTCCATGCGTCAGCCAGATGTACATTTGATGGATGCAAGGCTGTGTACAATATCATTAAAGGAACACAGGCCAAAATCAACTGATAAAAACATTTGTTTCAAAGTTAAACAATTTGTGCTATTAAACACCTTAAAAAACAGTGAAAATTTAGACCGGCTAAATACCTGCGAAGAAGAACAAATTCAAAAGGTGTCAGCAGTTTTGATTATATGTTGAGAAAAACACAAAAGCCTAACCAAGGATATTTTAAAAAAAATATCCTCAAAGGTGAGGAAGAGTGCAAGGAGCTTGTTTCCAACAGCCATTCAAATATTATTCAACTACTGCTTTTTTGGTTCATGGAGTTGAAGAGAAAGCTGTCATACACAACAAACAGAAGGGATATGTCGTGGCTAGAGTGTGATACCGACTAAATTAATTCAGACAAACCATCCCAATTTAAAGGATCATTTTATATTACAATTATTCTGAATAGAGTAGTATTTAAACACATAATCTTGTAGTTAGGGAACAGAGAACAGAGATCAGAGAACAAAGACTCTCCTCTTGCAATGGAATAGATAAAGCATAAGAAGATTGTCAGAGCACCAGTCAGTCAAGCCATTTGATGTCGGTCCCGAGTCAGTTCCCCTGTCAGTCCCCAGTAAGTCGTCGTTCCCCCCGGCCCATACTCTGCTCATACTCACACAGCCAGAGCCATGAAGACGCGGTCCCATGCCAGCTACCCACACACACCTTCTTCCGAGCATTGTCTAAACTGTCCAGTACATGACCTTCTAGGTCGCATTGACCTAGCACACATTTCCTTTTTCTAAACCTGAACAGAGCACACGAACAGTTCACATAAGGCTACAGCTACAATATATCCATTCCCTATCTGAGGAGGAAGTCACTCAGGATGTTGACCCCTAGGCTAAACAAGGGACACAGCCCAAGATATTCTTGACTGTGCCAGAGACAGATCAAGCCTCTGTACACACTGAGCTCAGCCTTACATCCTTACACAACTAACACCAGTATTACAGTATCTAAATATGAACTACATACTGTTCTATTACATATTACCTCTGGAATCTGGTTTCATCTAACCACTACAGATAGTAGAAGTAGAATCAGATTCTAGCTGGGCTTTGATCAACAGTGTACTCATACTTTAACAAGGAAAATATTTTAATGTACCTTGACAGAGCTTTTGAAATAATGTCATCAATGGTATTACAGAAAAATCCCCATCTTTACTGTGTAACACCTATGTACACCCCAGTCTGTACAGTCAAAGCAGGCCTGTAGCTTTGACTTTGCCTCTTCAGTCCATCTTCTCAACTTTTTGACCACTGGCTTTACCTCTACATTAGCTTTGCCTCAAAAATCTAAATAGTTTGTAATTATTTCAGACCTATAAAACCAGAGAGCCTCTTCCTAAAAACGACAGGATAGCTCATGAATGTACACACCTTATTTTGTTTTAGCTTTTGATGATAGAGCTTGAGTTGATTTATATAATTTAGGTGGACACAGTCTCTATGGGGTACTGGGAGTGTAGTGGGTGGGTAGCAGCTGCAATGAGACTGCAACACTTCATCCTGGTCTCAGCTCTGGGTTGTCATAATTTAGGTTGTAAAATATCTCATCCAGATTTCTAGACATGAGAGCCGCACCATCCAAAGTGGGATGGATGCCGTCTCTGCTAATCAAACCAGGTTTTCCAAAATGTTTTGCAATTGTCTATGAAACTTACATCATTTTATGGACACAACTTCTATAGCCATCGGTTGAATGATGACAAGCGGAAAAAATATCACTGGTCAGACTGGGCAGGGAAAACTATGGAGTCTGACATTGTTTTATCAAAGTTACACACCACATACATGGGAGTCATTAGCACTGACATGAATAACAGTCTTACTGTATTTACGCTTATCCTTAGTCAGCAGCTTCAAATAGGATTTGATGTCGTCGCTCTGGCCCCAGGAATACATTTGACTATGGCCACTGGCATCCCTACTTCATGTTTCTAACTACAGAGTTGCCAGTTGCCAGAGCTGGTGTGTTGCTAAGCGGGGAAAATTTATTTGAAATGTGAACAGGAAGGTGTTTGCCTCATTATGAAAGCTAGTGTAGTAGGTGATATGAAACACAGAATGAAAGGGAATAAAGTTCTGGTTACTTCTTTTCCTTTGGCAGTTCATCATTTGATTCATTTATTTAGTATGAGCTGCAAACAAGCATTTTGACCAAGGCCATTCTAGTCTGTTCATGCAGAACATCAGTTTGATAAACAAAAGAAAAAACAACATGATCTGTGACATATGCTGCCATCCATGGGGTTTTAACTAAATATGCCATGTCATTTATGTCAATAATGTGAATTTGTCCAAATAACATTATGATGATTTCACTATGTACTCCACCAGGGAGTCAAGAGGACATGATTCTTTCATATGAACCTGTGATCTTGCAAGAAAGTAAGTCCTCATTTCTCAGTAAAGTAAGAAGCCCACTCTCACAATTTGAATCAGTGCATTAACTGTTTATTAATGAATCTCACGCTGATATTGCTCACACATATACTGTATGGTACATATTTATTCCAAACACACATGAAACTGGGAAAAGTTATCAAATCTTGGGCTTGGTGATTAGTAATTTCAGGCATGAAAATTTCCTTGATTTAGTACACACCCCCACACACAAACACATTTGAGTGTGTAGAGTTGCAAGACAAAGTACTGGCAATGTTTGCATTTTCCTGTTTCTTTGCATAAATTGCTCATGAAATGTGATCTGATCTTCACCAGTCACAAATGTGAACAAACACAATATTTCTACGCTGAAAAAACACAGTCATGATCTTTCATGTCCTTATTGAACACACACTTTAAACATACAAAGTGACGGCTGAAACAGAAATGGCAACAGTGGGGTTCTGATGTCACTAAACTTCAACTGGAGTTAGGTGTTAGCAAACCTGTAGTCCCTAGAACTACAGGTCTAGAACCCTGGACTAACAGCTAAAGACTTGAAGGATTCATTGGAGTTGGTTAACATCTCTGTTCATGAGTCAACCACACACCAGCCAAATATTGAACAGACTTGGTATCCATGGCATGACACCACGAAGGAAGCCACTGCTCTCCAAAAACAACATTGCAGCATACCTGAAGTTTGCCAAAGGCCACCTTGACATTCCACAACACTACTGGGAGAATGTCCTGTGGACAGGTGAAATGAAGGCAGAATTGATTGGGAAGAACACACAGCGCTACGTATGGTGTAAAAACAGAACTGTGTACCAACATGAAAACATCATCCTAACAATGAAGCATGGCAAAGGGAGCATCATGATGTGGGGCTGCTTTGCTGCCTCTGGACCTGGACCTCTTGCCACTGTGGAGGAAAAAAGAATTCCCAAGTTTATCCAGGTGTCCTACAGGATGATTCCTGTAGGACACCTGGATAAACTTGATCTTGATGTCAGAGTGGCTGTTTGCAGGCTGAAACTCAGAACATGAAGGGTGATGCAGCAGTACAATGACCCTAAACATCAAAGTAAATCTACTACTTCAGGGACACAAAATCCACCTTTTGGAGTGGCTCAGTCAGAACCCAGACCTCAACCCAATAGAAATGCTGTGGAATGACCTTGAGAGAGCTGTTCACACCAGACATCCTAAGAATATGGCTGAGCTGAGGTAGCTCTGTGAGGAAGAATGGTCCAAAATTCCTCTTAAGCATGGTGCAGGTCTAATCTACAGCTACAGGTGCTTGCCTGGGGTTACTGCTCCCAAAATTGATTCATCCAGTTATTAAAACGCTGTTGCCATTACTTTTTCCACCATCAGTTTGTACATTTAACCCTTGTGTGTGTTCAAAAAAGACACGAAAGATCTTGAAAGTTTGTGTTTTATCAGCTTAGAAATAGTGTGTTTGTTGATATTTGCAACTTTGGTGAAGATCAGATCACATTTCATGACCAGTTTATTCGGAAAACCAGGAAACTGCAAACAGTGCAGGTACTTTGTCTTTCAACTGTATATGTGTATGTGATTTTATCATTAAAACAGTCATAAACTTTGGCAGGCAAATGTACTGTTCCTCTTAAAAAGCTGCTTTTTTCGCAGCTACACCACTTTAGTTTATGTTAGTGAAATTAACAAAAAATCTAATCTAAGGATTGGAGAACTGAATGACTCATCTGATGCCATCTGTAGAAAGATGTATTATATACAGTATAGTGTCACCACAGTGCTTTAATTTATTTTTTGTTATGTAATTTTTTCAAATTATGGGAAATTAAACTTCTCTAATTTAGACATGTATGATGACGTTTCACAATATTACAGTGATAGCTGTAATAAATCTTTACAAAACGCAGTCACTCTCTGATTTTCCTTTCAGTTAGTTATGCCAGACCCATCATAATCCTTGGACCAATGAAGGACAGAATCAACGATGATCTGATTTCAGAATTCCCAGACAAGTTTGGGTCTTGTGTGCCACGTAAGTAGTTTTTGGAAACTGAGTAATTTATTTTGAATTGTTCATGTGAAACAATAAACAGTGAGACAGAAATAATCCAAAATTACAGGTACATGATATGTTAGCAACAGTGTGTGAAAATGGAGCAGTCATAGTCTGAATTTAATGATGCGCTTACCTGCCACTTAATTTCACTGCCAAGATCATATCTGCTGTGGAGTCAGTGGGATGTTTTGTTTCTTATCTCACCAACACCAGCATCACCCCACCACTGTCCTCTAATGTACTGCACAGTTCATTTTAACTGGGCGATAAACTGTTGGCTGTAATTGTAAAATGAAAGATAGGAAAAATGATATTACCTTTTTATCTTTATTAAGTGAAAAAACTGGTTTTCAATGTGACGTTAAAGTAAAATCAAAAGGAAACTCCCTTGCATCTTCTTATAAAAATTAATGTCAGATAGTCACATCTACTGCATAGCCACTGACCCAAAGCATGCAACAGATGTAAACTACAAATGTGTTTAGTATGCTTCTGGTTCAACAGTCATAAACTGGTGGTAATGGCTGATAATGGCACAGTGCAGTGTGTGTGCTCCCTTTTTCATTTGTACATATGCTGGCTGTGTTGATCCTGATGTAGGCATGTTGTAAATAATCCATCTTATTCTGCTCAGTTTTCACTGCAGTAGCACCTGTAACAGCCACCTTGACAGTCAAAACTCTTGACAGAGTCCCAGGGAGAATGCACAACAATCACTATAATATTATAATATACTGTATCACACTGAACAAAATGCTAGTGCAGCTACTGTACAATCATGTTACTTTAGGGAACAGTTTTATTATATTACATTGTTAGAAATTACATATAAAACATACATATGCTGAAATCCTACCACATCTGTTGTTAAGTTGAATGAGCTGAAATTTGACAGATAAATATCTGTCAAACTGTGATGCAGTTTCAGTGGCTTGTCAGCCACTGAAACTGCATCAACCTACTCTGGCTCGTTACCACCAGTTTTCTATGAGGAACTAGAGGCTTGAATGTCTCACACACAGTGTCAGCAGCGGAAACTGCATCAACCTACTCTGGCTCGTTACCACCAGTTTTCTATGAGGAACTAGAGGCTTGAATGTCTCACACACAGTGCTAAGGCAAAGACTTACAATATTTGAGTGCTGCTTATTTAGCACTTACAGTTCATTCTATCAGCACTAGACAGTGGCACAGTTTTTGTTCAATATTGATCTAAATGTTTTGCAAATGTTTTATAAGAGAAATTTGCCATACAGCTGTGATGGAAGGACCATTATCAGCTTAGGTTACCGTTTTTTTTCTGGTTTCTGCTTTTGTGTGTGTGTGTGTACACGCGATCCCATTTGAACCCATACTAACAGGATCACCTTACTCCTCTGTGTGTTGTGTTCTTCAGCCAAAGCACTTTTTATTTTGCATGTTTTGATTTACCCATCTCTTTTATTTCCATTTACCTTTAAACCATATAAAGCTGTGCTCACGTGGGCAGCGACAGTGACACCTGGAGGGGCGTGATTGGGAGGAACGGCCCCCTCGATCTGAACTCGAGTGGTGTTCTGTTATTGGACTTCTGTGCTAGTCACAGTTTGTCCATAACAAACACCATGTTAAAGCATAATGGTGTCCATCAGTGCACGTGGCACTAGGACACCCTAAGCCGGAGGTCAATGATCAACTTTGTGGTTGTTTCATCTGACCTCCAGCCATATGTCTTGAACACTCGGGTGAAGAGAGGGGCGGATCTGTCAACTGATCACCACCTGGTGATGAGCAGGATCAGATGGCGGGGGAGGAAGCTGGACAGGCTCGGCAGACCCAAACATATTGTGAGGGTTTGTTGGGAACGTTTAGCAGAATCCCCCGTTGGAGAGTCTTCAACTCTCACCTCCGGCAGAACTTTGACCAGATCCCAGGGGAGGTTGGAGACATTGAGTCCAAGTGGTCCATATTCTCTGCCTCCAATGTCGATGCGGCCATTTGGAGCTGTGGCTGTAAGGTCTCCGGTGCCCGTCACGGAGGC